>NW_011476023.1:3524-8851 GCF_000754665.1 Bison bison bison | reverse complement strand
ATCTATGGGTGTGAGAGTTGGACCATAAAGAAAGCTGAGAGCAGAGGAACTGATGCTTTTGAACTGTGGTGTTGGAGAAGATGCTTGAGAGTCCCTTGGACTGCAAAGAGATCAAACCAGTCAATCCTAAAGGAAATCAGTCCTGAATATTCATTGGCGGGACTGAAGCTCCAGTACTTTGGCCACCTGATGTGAAGAACTGACCCACTGGAAAAGACCCTGATGCTGAGAAAGATTAAAGGCAGGAGGAGAAGGGAATGGCAGAGGATGAGATGGTTGAATGGCATCACTGACTCGATGGACATGAGTTCGAGAAAGCTCAGGGTGTTGCTGATAGACAGGGAAGCCTGGCGTGCTGCAGTCCCTGGGGTCATAAAGAGTCGGACATGACTGAGTGACTGAACTGAACTGACTGATTATTGAATAAGCATTAAAGCAGGAGACTATGGGCATCTCAGGCAACCCACTGAGAAAGGGCAAAGACTGAAAGAAATTTCGTTCTTTTATAGTCAAGCAAATACAACCCATTATATACAGGTTCCGGAAAAGGCAATGGCACCCCACTCCAGTACTCTTGCCTGGAAAATCCCATGGACAGAGGAGCCTGGTAGGCTGCAGACCGTGGGGTCGCTAAGGGTCGGACACGACTGAGTGACTTCACTTTCGCTTTTCACTTTCATGCATTGGAGAAGGAAATGGCAATCCACTCCAGTGTTCTTGCCTGGAGAATCCCAGGGACGGTGGAACCTGATGGGCTGCCATCTATGGGATTGCACAGAGTCGGACACGACTGAAGCGACTTAGCAGCAGCATATACAGGTTCTCAAGATAAAAGCTAATCCTCAAAAAGACTTGACCATTTTATCACACATAATCAATTCATTCTAGACTCACCTAGTAATTGGACTGGCCATCTGTGTTTGCTAACTGGCTTCACACAAGGGAGAAAAGACATTTCTATATAACAGGAGGTAGTTTTCAACTTGGAAATTAGGCCACCAATGTTAGGATCCTATCTTCTCACAGGAAATGGAAGATTGGGGCCTTTCTATCTTGATTATCACGTTTCAGAGAGACTTCCCAAGTCCTTGACAAAGACATTCCTAGGTCATAAATCTGGCAAGAGTGTTGAAACCCCTTAAAATTTAAAACTTTTAAATTTTACATTCATTTCAATGACAGAGAAAGAAGTACAAGTTTTCTAAAGTAAGTGTTCTGAAAACAGGAAGAGGGGAAAGTCTCTTCCTTTATCTTCAGCATGGATACTTACACCTCTTTTTTTTTTTTTTGTATTTGCTCTTACAAATTGTACAATTCTAGGGAAAAACTTGTCTCCTATTACTCTTCCAACACCAACAAACTCTTTACTTTTCTGGTAGTGCTTTTATTTCTGTCTTCTAAAACGTCTATCATGATAACATCAATTTTAATATTGTGTATATCTTCAAGTCAATATAAAAAATAGCATCAGCACAATAAAAGTGGTAAATATATGAAAAAAAGTAAGTAGCAAAGGAAAGGCTTTTAAATATCTAAAAAGACAATTATATTTTGTTCAGAATTAGAGAAATACAAAGAAAGCTATAATAAATATATCTCTTTTCCCCTCAAATTGACAAAGATCAAAAATAATGTTGAGAAAAACAGCAACCTCTTCCCTTACTGGTAGAGCATAAATTGATACAATATCTATGGAGGACATTTTGCCTCCATATCAGAATTTAAAGGGCATTCCCTCTGATTCTGCAATTCCACTCTTAGGTATTTATCTGAGGAGTATACTCACAAATAATAAAAATGACATGTGTACAAGAATATTGACTACTGTTTCTAATAGTAAAAGATTGGAACAATCCAAATTCCCATTAATTAAGGACTAATTGGATAAATTATTGTACATACATAGGGTGGAATATACTATAAAACTGTTAAAAATGAAGATTTGTACATGTTGATACAAAAGTACCCTCAAAGTTAAAGAAAAAGCGAGATGAAAGAGATCTGTCTTGGGCCATCTTTCATATGAAGAAAGATTACATAAATATCTACATATTTATGTTCATAAACACATTGTGTATCTCTGAAAGAAGAAACTAAGAACAGTGATGCTTTTGGGAAACAGAATTGGGTATCTAGGGACAGGGAGAGAAGGAAACATTTTCACTGTACATATAAGCTTTTGTATATTTTAAATTTTTCCATATGCATGAATGAAATCATTTAAACACGCATTTAAACAACATTTATTATTATCATCTAAAAATAAAATTTAAAACTATCTTACTATGAAATTGGAACCAAGGTAACATTTATTCATAATTCTGTGATTCTTTGAGAAACTAAAAAGAAGACTGTTTCTTAGAGGAAAATGAAAAAAAAAAAAAAAGAAAACTGAAAATGTCTTCCTGTCATCTCACTAAAATTCTTTCGTTCAGCCGGAACAAAGTAAGAAATGTCTTCCTCTTCCGAGGACCTATGAGAGTAATAAACTATGAAAAAGTGAAAGCAGCTTTTTTAAAATAATTGCTGTATCATCTTCCTCCATAGTCACTTATTCACTAAAACAAACACATTCAATATGTTAGGCACTGAGCTGGAAGGGACAAGCCATATACAGAAGTAAATAAGACACATTTCCTTCTCTCCTGGGGCTCATGAACAAGTAGTAAACGAAGCAAGATGTTCTATGAACAAGGGACTTATAAGTTGCTATGGGAGCAGGTAAAGGAAGGCACAGATAAAAACCCATGAGTATGAGGGGTAAGAAATCATGGCAAGTTCTGAAAAACACATATAACCATTCCCAGAGCACTATCTATTTACTAGTATACTACAATATACAGAATAGAAGTATTCCTCAAATAGATGTCCATGTGGCATTTACCACCATCATGACTTATAATTGGCCAAGCTTATTAATATATTAATGAGCACCCTTAATCAAAATAAATACAGCTTCAAGATGTAATATAATTCACAATTCATCAAACAGATATAGATAGATAGAAAAATGGCTGATTCATGTTGATGTTTGGTAGAAACCAAAGCAATACTATAAAGCAATTATCCTTCAATTAAAAATAAATAAATCAAAAAAAGGCCCCCAAAAAAGACAAATAGAAATAAAAAGGCACATCATTGGGATATCGGTATTAAAATATAAAACTCAGTCTTCAGATACCATCACAGTAAAAATATTACTGTTATTTATTATTAGTATTTTTTTCCAGGGAACTCAATCTACAAGACCGTATCACTTAGAAAAGAGCACTTGAGTGCTTAAGTAAATCAATGAGCCAAAAAAGACATATCAACCTACCTCAGATCTTTCATGAGAATGAAGTATTCCAGTGAGTGGCAGATGGCCAAGGGCTGATCATTTTCCATGACAAAGTAGAACTGTGCAGTTTTGCTGGGGGAAAAATGTAGAACCAAGTGATGCAACCAGAATAGGAAATGGTCTTGGTTTTCGAAAGCAAATTGTCCTATATGTTGGACTTAAAAGTTGTGAAGTAATTTTAAAAGTCACAATAGCTACACTACCTAACTTTCAATGTGCCTAAAATGAACTTCCACTTTAGCCATTCAAGTAACATACAGCCTCAAGCATACCATCCATATCTTCATTTTATAGATGAGGTAACTAAAGCCTAGATTGAATAAGCAAGTTGCCCAAACAGTTAAAGAGTGTTGGAACCAACTATGACTCCAAAAACCATACTATAAAGTGTTATGCTATGGCAGCTCTTAATGTTAGGTTATCATAATGTGAGCTCCCAAGCTAAGCATTTTGTATACAATCTCTCTTTTAATCCTCATTATATTATATGAGCCATTACTATTTTACATGTTTTACAGAGTAGAAAACGCAGGCCTGGAGAGAATAGGTAACAATTTACCAGTAATACAGTCTAATAGTAACTAGGAAAGCAGGGATTCAACCAGGTCTCTCTGAGTCCAAACTCATATTCATCATCACTATTAATTTGTCATGGCAGACTTACATATATTGTTTAAAAGCAGGAAAAATTCTCCATGTGCCTCTAAAGCTGAAATAATATCCAGAGAAGGCAATGGCAACCCACTCCAGTACTCTTGCCTGGGAAATCCCATGGACGAAGAAGCCTGGTAGGCTTCAGTCCATGGGGTCGCGGACACGACTGAGCACCTTCACTTTCACTTTTCACTTTCATTCACTGGAGAAGGAAATGGCAACCCACTCCAGTGTTCTTGCCTGGAGAATCCCAGGGACGGGGGAGCCTGGTGGGCTGCCGTTTATGGGGTCTCACAGAGTCGGACACGACTGATGTGACTTAGCAGCAGCAGCATTATTGTTTGGGTAAATGGTTGATAAAAACTTAATGAATAAGTATAGTATAGCATTGTAAATACAATATGACACATGTGCAGAAAAATTAAAATCTGGTTCTTTTAATCTGGTCTTTAGAAAAAAAATACAAAGGGAAGCATTTCAAAATATTTGAAATGGCAATGTTTTGGCAGTAATATGGAGGTTTTGGAGGTCTTTTTTTCCCCTATTTTGGGGTTTTATTTTTCCCAGTTGTATGCTTTATTTTCAAATGTTTCAATACCAAGTACAGATAGTCCCCAATTTACTATTTAACCAGTTTTCAACTTTACAGTTGTGAGAAAGTAATACACATTTGGTAAAAACCATACTTTGAATTTTTACATTTTCCTGGCCTGTTGGTAAGTAGTATGATACTCTCTCATGATGCTAGGTTCAGCTCTGAGCCACAGCTTCCAGTCAGTCACATGATCATGAGGGTAAACACCTATACACTTAAACCACTCAGTACCCATGCAGTCATTCTGTTTATCATTTTCTGTACAGTACTCAATAAATCAACAGTAATATTTATTATGAAAATTCAGCAATTTTATTATGAAATAAGCTTTAAGTCAGATGACTTTTGCCCAAAAGTAAGCTAATACGTGTTCGGAGAACATTTAAGGTAAACTAGGCAAAACTATGATATTCGGTAAGTAATGTAATAAACGCATTTTTAAGGCCCAAGAGGGAGGAGATATCTGTATAATTATGGCTGATTTGTGTTGTTGTACTGCAGAAACCAACACAACATTGTAAACCAATTTTCCTCCAATTAAAAAATTGAAAAATTTTAAAGCATTTATTTACTTATCATATTTTCAATTTTAAAGGTTTTATTAGGATGTAAACCTATTTGTGTGGATCACAATAAACTGTGGAAAATTCTAAAAGAGATGGGAATACCAAACCACCTGACCTGCCTCTTGAGAAACCTGTATGCAGGTCAGGAAGCAACAGTTAGAACTGGACATGG
>NW_011476023.1:3175-3380 GCF_000754665.1 Bison bison bison | reverse complement strand
ACTTTATTTTTTGGGGCTCCAAAATCACTGCAGATGGTGACTGCAGCCATGAAATTAAAAGACTCTTACTCCTTGGAAGGAAAGTTATGACCAACCAAGATAGCATATTGAAAAGCAGAGACATTACTTTGCCAATAAAGGTCCGTCTCATCAAGGCTATGGTTTTTCCTGTGGTCATGTATGGATGTGAGAGTTGGACTGTGAA
>NW_011476023.1:2593-3075 GCF_000754665.1 Bison bison bison | reverse complement strand
AAATTCTAAAAGAGATGGGAATACCAAACCACCTGACCTGCCTCTTGAGAAACCTGTATGCAGGTCAGGAAGCAACAGTTAGAACTGGACATGGAACAACAGACTGGTTCCAAATAGGAAAAGGAGTACATCAAGGCTGTATATTGTCACCCTACTTATTTAACTTATATGCAGAGTACATCATGGGAAACACTAGACTGGAAGAAACACAAGCGGGAATCAAGATTGCCAGGAGAAATACCAATAACCTCAGATATGCAGATGACACCACCCTTATGGCAGAAAGTGAAGAGGAACTCAAAAGCCTCTTGATGAAAGTGAAAGTGGAGAGTGAAAAAGTTGGCTTAAAGTTCAACATTCAGAAAACGAAGATCATGGCAGCCGGTCCCATCACTTCATGGGAAATAGATGGAGAAACAGTGGAAAGAGTCTCAGACTTTATTTTTTGGGGCTCCAAAATCACTGCAGATGGTGACTGCAGC
>NW_011476023.1:0-2493 GCF_000754665.1 Bison bison bison | reverse complement strand
AGTTGACTCATTGGAAAAGACTCTGATGCTGGGAGGGATTGGGGGCAAGAGGAAAAGGGGATGACAGAGGATGAGATGGCTGGATGGCATAACTGACTCGATGGACGTGAGTCTGAGTGAACTCCGGGAGTTGGTGATGGACAGGGAGGCCTGGCATGCTGTGATTCATGGGGTCGCAAAGAATCGGACACGACTGAGCAACTGAACTGAACTGAACTGAACTGAAACCTATTTCAGAAGATATGTAATAGTATATAAAGAATACTTTGAATCTCCAGTAAGTTATTTTGTGAATAATAATAATGATAAATCTAGCTCAGTTTCCCAGTTTAAAAGAACTAGCATACCTTAAGGATACTCATCTATATAAAACCTCACTAACCATGATGTCCCTTATTTTTTCTAACAAAACTAATATTTGTAACTTCAAAACTGTATTTTCTTAATTTTCTCAGAATTAAATTAAGAGACAGCCACTAGGTACCCTGAGGGAATGGGAGTCAGAGTTGAAGATTGAAAAGTGAGCCCTTAGTATTGGACAGAAGGGAAAAGGCCTGTTAGCCCATCCAGCTTCTCATCAGTCAGTTTCACTGGTACCATGCAGAAGAGGGGAAGTTTCTCAACTTTGATACATCAGCTGATAATGTATAAAGGGAGGTGAAATCATGCTAGCAACATTTCAAACTGAAGACTGTTATCAATCATATTGCATACTTTCTAGTTCTGAATTAATATGTCCCTACAGAGTTGGCAACAGTTTACACTTCACTACTATTTAAATTGATATTTCTCATAAGTACAAATGAATTTCTAGAATATAGTAAATAGGTCTGCAAAATTTAATACAAATCACAATTTACAACCCTGTTTACTTATAAATATGGATATATGCATACTTAAATACACACATATAAACATATTTGAGAAGATATGGAAAATAATTCTAAAGAAATATCACAAAGTATAAACTGAAGAAGCTTTTGCATTTTACTTCAGTGATAGAGTCATATGAAATATATTTTGGATCACGAATGGACTTTTATACCTAGGATATAGTTTGTTTCCTATCCCAAGGTCAATGTTCTTTAGAGGTCCAAGTTCTTACTCATTAATGATTGTATAAAATATCTGTGGCAACTTTTTCATATTTTTTCTTCTGAAATATTCATGTTAAATTCCCATGATAAATGAGGACAAGTTTTAATGTTCTTTGCATTTCTCTAATTTTCCAATTTTCAAATTCATTCACAATCCAGAGGATTGGTACATACATAGTAAATATTCAGTGATGGATTTCTGGAAGTCGTATATTCAGTCAGGCATAAGCCACAAAAGATACGCAGCAAAAAGCAGAATTACCTTTACTTGCTAATATGTTACTACAGCTGAAATAATTCCCTAAAACCTTTCTCTATATTTTTGCAATTTTTCTTCTTTTTGTTATCTTCTTTAGGACCCAGCTAAATCATAAGAAAAATTGTATTTTGTTTACAAATGTTTAAAAAGACTAACTGCTGCCAAATAAGACCTTGAGAACCAGAAAAAAAAAAAAAAGGCACATTTGATAAATAAAGGTAAGCTGATTATTTTTATAGTTTTTTATTATCAATCAAAACTTCAGCTTTGCAGAAAAGTTGCAATAATAGTAAAGTACAGAAAGTCTATATGCCCTTCATCCGGATTTCAAATTATTAAAATTTTACCACAATTTCTTACAGTCTCTCCATGTCCTTTTACATCTATTACCCTCTCTGTGTCCATATGTCTCACTGTCAAAATCAAATGAGCCTTTTTGTGTTAGTAAATTGGTGAAAACCTCAAAGTTCTAAAACAGACTTTTGAAAGCAAAGTCAATTCTTAGGAAAAAAATTTTTATTCAAAATTAAATTTCCTTATTTGAAACTGTAAGTAACTGTTTTGTAGTGCAAATAAATAGAAATAAGAACTATTGAATTCTAAATGATAAATGCTTATCAGATTCAACACAAGATTTCTAAGGATTTTTTTTCTACAGAAAAAGGCCACGACGGTCTGGGGAAAAGAGTGATTGCACAGCTTCGTTACTCCCTAAAACCAGTCTCCTCTGTCTGATAGCAAGACAAGCATCTGTCCCCAGCACCCACAATTGACCACAACTTATCAGAAGACCGAAGAACTCCAGCAAGATGAACAGTCTTGGCTTGGGTTTTGTTTGACAGAATTTCCCCTGATCATATGAGAGGTATTCTGAACAGATTTGGTAAGTGACTGATGAACCTGTCGATTGAATCTCTGGCCATCTCTAAGAGACTAAAACTAAGGAAAAGATATTACTTCCTCCATCACTGGGGAAATAAAAGCAACAATGAAGGCACAACGGTCTCCAGAGGAGAAATGGAGAGAATGAGGGAATAGCTAGCACAGACCTGTCTCCTGGCACAATCCTCCTAGAGGCAGTAAATGATTCCTCAAGGAGGACGACAAGCTGTGCTTATAATCCATTGATCCCAAAGC
>NW_011476022.1:4516-13458 GCF_000754665.1 Bison bison bison | reverse complement strand
ACTATGCCAAAGCCTTTGACTGTGTGGATCACAATAAACTGTGAAAAACTCTGAAAGAGATGGGAATACCAGACCACCTGACCTGCCTCTTGAGAAATCTGTGTGCAGGTCAGGAATCAACAGTTAGAACTGGATATGGAACAACAGACTGGTTCCAAATAGGAAAAGGAATACAGTCAAGGCTGTATATTGTCACCCTGCTTATTTAACTTATATGCAGAGTTATATATCATGAGAAAAGCTGGGCTGGATGAAGCACAAGCTGAAATCAAGATTGCCGGGAGAAATATCAATAACCTCAGATATGCAGATGACATCACCCTTATGGCAGAAAGTGAAGAGGAAGTAAAAAACCTCTTGATGAAAGTGAAAGAGGAGAGTGAAAAAGTTGGTTTAAAGCTCAACTTTCAGAAAACTAAGATCATAGCATCATGTCCCATCACTTCATGGCAAATAGATGGGGAAACAGTGGAAACAGTGACAGACTTTTTTTGGGGGGGGCTCCAAAATCACTACAGATGGTGACTGGAGCCATAAAATAAAAAGACGCTTACTCCTTGGAAGAAAAGTTATGACCAACCTAGACAGCATATTAAAAAGCAGAGACATTACTTTGTCAACAAAGGTCCATCTCATCAAGGCTATGGTTTTTCCAGTGGTCATGTATGGATGTGAGAGTTGGACTATAAAGAAAGCTGAACATTGAATAATTGATGCTTTTGAACTGTGGTGTTGGAGAGGACTCTTGAGAGTCCCTTGGACTGTCAGGAGATCCAAACTGTTCATTTTGAAGGAAATCAGTCCTGAATATTCATTGGAAGGACTAATATTCAAGCTGAAATCCCAATACTTTGGCCACCTGATGCGAAGAATGGACTCATTTGAAATGACCCTGATCCTGGGAAAGATTGAAGGCGGGAGGAGAAGGGGATGACAGAGGATGAGATGGTTGGATGGCAACACTGACTCAAGGGACATGTTTTTGAGTCAACTCTGGGAGTTGGTGATGGACAGGGAGGCCTGGCATGCTGCAGTCATGGGGTCGCAAAGAGTCGGATGTGACCGAGAGACTGAACTGAACTGAATATTTTCTACCCTATTTTTAGCCCCAAGAAAATAGGATGAGATATGATCCACAAACTACTACGGAAACTATTGTGACTTGGAAGAGGAATTATAAAATAATCAGATCAACATTGGCATATTTATTTTTGAGTGTTGTTCTCATGTGACACAGGATAAACTATCAAAAAAAAAAAAAAGCATATTCTACTCCAAACATGCCGTGGTGGGCTGTGTGCCACATTTTTAACAACCTTTTTGGAACTAGTAATGTTGAAAATTCTGCTCCATGAATGACCATTTTGAACAGCAATGAAGTAGAATAGTAAGGAAAGAATTCATACTTAACTTTGAACTTTAAGAGTTCTACAGATTTTACAGCTCTAATAGGATTGTAACCTTGGTGGCAAGAATCATTGTAACTATTTAGTATATACTATATATCTTTCTGACAGTTTTCCAGAGTCTTGAATGTTCAACAGAAATAATTTAAAATCAATAATGTTGCTGTTGCATCTCTTGACAAATATTTTAACGGACATTCTTTAAATGGCAGAGCTGAAATTTTACTTCACTGTATGGACTATAGACTTTCATAAAACCCAGAAAAATATACAGAGACAACGCTAATGAAAGTTTATAGCATGGGATTCCCCAAGCAAGAATACTGGAATGGGTAGCCATTCCGTTCTCCACGGAATCTTAAAAACAACAACAACAACAAGAAAAATATCGATGTTATTATGTTAACATGTTTATGCATACAGACATATACTACAATGAGACTCCATACTCAGTAATAGTAATAGAGAAAAACTGTCATGTCAATAACATCAGGATAATTTCTACCTGATTAAAAACGTTCATAAATATTTCAGGATATTATTTTAATTTTTAAAAATAGACTAGAGTGCAGACATATACAACAATATAAAATAAAGTGGAGCTCTGGTTCTGAATTTTTTAATTTCCTGGAAGTCTGTATCATTTGCACTGAACTATATTTTAAAACTTGACACAGAAAAAAAAAAAACAACACACTGTTGAACATAGATTAGCACTAATATGATTCTTGTAAACATTTTTGAAAATACAGAAATAGGATGAAACTATGTCTGTGATGTGAGCATGGAGTGTACCAAAAATGATCAGACTGGGGCTTGAGTGACGAAAACCCCCACTCCCCAAACCCAGTATCTCTACTAAACACAGGTGAATATTGTCAACTACAAACTGGCACTTGCCAAGAGCATTGCCAGCAACTGAACAACAACAAGGGCATTTGTCATCTGCCTCTGGGGAGAATGAACCCTATGGTGCTGCAAGTGTTGACTTCAATCCCCTGAGGGAGCTCAGGTTGCATTGAGGCACTCTGTACTCCAGGGAATCTGGTGGAACAGGTCTTTAGAGAGTTAGATATTTTCAGAAACTGATTCCATGATCCCAGTCCTTGCATCTCTTCATATCTGTGTGTGCTGGGCTTAGTCACTTAGACACTTGTATTCTGTCTGTGCGGATTCTCCAGGCAAGAATACCAGAGTGGGTTACCATGCCCTCCTCAAGGGGATCTTCCCACCCATGGGTCAAACCAAGGCATTGCAGGCAGATTCTTTACCATCTGAGGCATCAGGGGAGCCCCTTCATATCTAGAAGAAGAAAGAAAGTGAAGTCGCTCAGTCGTGTCTGACTCTTTGTGACCCCATGGACTATAGCCCACCAGGCTCCTCCATCCATGGAATTTTCCAGGCAAGAGTACTGGAGTGGATTGCCATTTCCTTCTCCAGGGGATCTTCTTGACCCAGGAATTGAACCCGGGTCTCCTGCATTGCAGGCAAACACTTTACCATCTGAGGCACCAGGGAATCAGCACTAAATCACTGAACGGTGACATCAGCTCCTCATGACTGGAAGAAATGCTTTTGTCAAGTTAGCGCTTGTCTGCACTGGACTCGTGGTTCACTAAAATCTTATACACTGACCTTCCCCCACTGCCTCTTGGAGCAGTCTCTCAAGAGTTATCTGAGGTGCTGTCTCCTGGGGTGCTGTCCACATTTTGCTGTAAATAAAACTTAACTCACAATTCTCAAGTTGTACATCTGTTTTAGCCAACAGTGTTCATTGTTCAAAGCAAAGAGAAACTAAGATGATAAAGAGTTTCCCCATTAACTGTGATAGTTATGCATATCCCTCAGTTTTTCTTTCCAAGACCCTTTTTGAAGATAGAAAAAAAAAAAAAGGCACTGGAATTTCAAAGAAGCACCTGAACCAGTGAACATCTGAGGTCATGGGGTAAGAAGCACATGGAAAAATGCGTTATCACTGCCAGGTATTTTAGCAATATTATGAAAACCATAATCTCAATCTATTATGAAAAATATCAGTTTTATGCAAATTCCACCACATATATACCTCCCATGATCTGTAAACTAATAGTACATTAATACTACTAATAGTACTAATAGTACATAATAGTAAGGGTTTTTTTTTTTTATCGATATAGAGGATAGTCTCTGGTACTTTTTTCATTTCTGAAAATTTTCTGAAAAATTTTGGACTGCTGAGTTCATTCTACTTATAAGGGCATTTTTTTACTCCTGTTCTAAAGAATTGAATTGCATCCACATGTAAACTCATCACGGCATTTCCCCTACTTTCCTAGGATCTCAACACTGAACCACATTCCAATAGGAATCTCAGATATCTGTGTTCATCTCTCACAAAGGGAATATATTCACCAGTTGAAAGTCACTAATTCATGTTGAGAATTCATCATGGTCTGTAGAAAGCCAGGTTAGAATGAAGAAAAGGCTGTGGGACACAAGGGAGAAGCAGTCTAAAGAGCCAGTCTTCATTATTATAAGAAAAAAAGAAAAAAGAAGTTGATAACAACAAACCCCCAGGGAGAAAAACTGGAATCAGAGAAGTAAAGGTTTGCAGCTTCTCAGTCCAGCCTTTTCAGGAGGAAAAGCAGACACAGCCCCAAACCCGGGACAGGACATTTACCTGAGAAGCTGCCATTTCCTCCTCCTCTTCCTCCTGCTCTGAGTCTTCTTTGGGGATATTATGTCGCAAACTCGCATACATGCTGAGAAAATACCTTTAGAGGCATCCACACAGCTCTTTCACCTTAAACTGCTGCAGTGAAAAAGAAGAGAACGTCTTCTTGTTTCTCTCTCCCTTTTCTGAGCTCTTTTCTGACTTCCTCTCTCCCTGAGCTGTAGTGGGTAATCAAGATTAAGCTGATATGCTAATCACATCCTGGGTTTGGTGCTCTCTTTCTCCACTCTCTCCGAGAGTTCTCATTAGAGAAAGCAGGGCCCAGAACAATTCACAAGAAACAATGGGCCCAACTTTTGGGCTACCCGGCTCCGCCTCTGAGGGTTTTTGAAACAAAGCAGCAGGAAGACCGGCTTCCAGGAGCCCTGAGCTGGAGCCCTCAGCTCTGCCTGCCCCAGAGCCCTGGAGCCAGGGTTGAGGGCGGGATCTTCTCCAAACAAAGAATGTCAGCCTGATTCCTGGGGAGGGTCTCTCTCTGGAATGGGTGCGGCCTGTGCCTGTGCCCTTGGGGGAGGGGAGGGGAGGGGGCCCTGGGTTCCTGCAAGGCTTTGCTCTCAGAATTCTATCAAAGACGGCCTGAGTCCTTAGGTTTTTTGTTGTTTTTACTCCCCTCTGTAACCTGGGGACACAGGTTTTCACAAAATGCTTTGCACTGTGAACACCTCTCTGCAGGCGGGGGGCATCCTACTTCAGAGCAGGGGCCTGGAGGTGTTTCCATCACAGCTTTCTTTAAAAATAAACCAGGGGCAGCAGTGGACGTTGGGTTAACAGTGTGTATGTGCAGGGACAAATGCCTTTGAAAATGATGCCCTTAAAGCTACCCGATGACCAACCAAAGAAATAAGGATCAGTGTTGGGTCATAAGTGAACTTACCCCTAAATTAATACATGAAAGGGATTCTCTGGTGGCTCAGATGGTAAAGAGTCTGCCTGCAGTGTGGGAGACCCAAGTTTGATCCCTGGGTCAGGAAGATCCCCTGGAGAAGAAAATGGCAACACTCTCCAGTATTCTTGCCTGCAAAATCGATGGACAGAGGAGACTGGTGGGCTTCAGTCCATAGGGTTGCAAAGAGTCAGACACGACTGAGCGACTTCATTTTCACTTTCAACACATAAAAATGTTGCTGCTCTACTTCATGGTTGTATTTCTAAGCTTATGAATCATCTATTATAGTTTGTTCTCTGCTCTTTTTAAAGAGTTCTATTTTCTCACATCTTTAAAGGATAACTAAGGAAAAATTAAATATAGGAACATATCCAGTTTTCTAATAGTATATATTCTAAAAAATATTTAGTGTGCATGTACCAGTACCAATATCTTAGATGATTCAGTTTCACAGCAGAAATGAGAGTAAGGTACAGAGATTTCCCATATACATCTTGTTCCCACACATAGACAATCTCCCTACTTATCTTTCCCCACCTGAAAGTACATTTGTTAGCACAGATGAATTTACATAGACATTAAGTAAAGTTTCTAGTTTCACTTTATGTTTCTCTTTTAGGGATGTGTACAGATATCCTGGAATGTGAAGTCAAGTGGGCCTTAGGAAGCATCACTACAACCAAAGCTACTGGAGGTGATGGGATTCCAGTTGAGCTATTTCAAATCTTAAAAGATGATGCTGTGAAAGTGCTGCACTCAATATGCCAGCGAATTTGGAAAACTCAGCAGTGGCCACAGGACTGGAAAAGGTCAGTTTTCATTCCAATCCCTAAGAAAGGCAATGCCAAAGAATGCTCAAACTACCACACAATTGCACTCATCTCACACGCTAGCAAAGTAATGCTCAAAATTCTCCAAGCCGGACTTCAGCAATACGTGAACCGTGAACTTCCAGATGTTCAAGCTGGTTTTAGAAAAGGCAGAGGAACCAGAGATCAAATTGCCAACATCCGCTGGATCGAGAAAGTAAGAGTGTTCCAAAGAAACATCTATTTCTGCTTTATTGACTATGCCAAAGTCTTTGACTGTGTGGATCACAATAAACTGTGGAAAATTCTGAAAGAGATGGGAATACCAGACCACCTGACCTGCCTCTTGAGAAATCTGTATGCAGGTCAGGAATCACCAGTTAGAACTGGACATGGAACAACAGACTGGTTCCAAATAGGAAAAGGAGTTCCTCAAGGCTGTATATTGTCACCCTGTTTATTTAACTTATATGCAGAGTACATCATGAGAAACGCTGGGCTGGAAGAAACACAAACTGGAATCAAGATTGCTGGGAGAAATATCAATAACCTCAGATATGCAGATGACACCACCCTTATGGCAGAAAGTGAAGAGGAACTCAAAAGCCTCTTGATGAAAGTGAAAGAGGAGAGTGAAAAAGTTGGCTTAAAGCTCAACATTCAGAAAACGAAGATCATGGCATCTGGTCCCACCACTTCATGGGAAATAGATGGGGAAACAGTGGCAGACTTTAGTTTTGGGGAGTCCAAAATCACTGTAGAAGGTGACTGCAGCCATGAAATTAAAAGATGCTTACTCTTTAGAAGGAAAGTTATGACCAACCTAGACAGCATATTAAAAAGCAGAGACATTACTTTGTCAACAAAGGTCCATCTCGTCATAGCTATGGTTTTTTCCAGTAGTCATATATGGATGTGAGAGTTGGACTATAAAGAAAGCTGAGCACCAAAGAATTGATGCTTTTGAGCTGTGGTGTTGGAGAAGACTCTTGAGAGTCCTTGAACTGCAAGGAGATCCAACCAGTCCATCCTAAAGGAAATCAGTCCTGAATATTCATTGGAAGGACTGACGTTGAAGCTGAAACTCCAATACTTTGGCCACCTGATGTGAAGAGCTGACTTATTGGAAAAGACGCTGATACTGGGAAAGATTGAAGGCGGGAGGAAAAGGGGATGACAGAGGATGAGATGGTTGGATGGCGTCACCGACTCAATGGACGTGAGTTTGAGTCAACTCCGGGAGCTGGTGATGGACAGGGAGGCCTGGCGTGCTGCAGTCCATGGGGTCACAAAGAGTCAAACATGACTGAGCAACTGAACTGACTGACTCTATGGGTCTGGACAAATGTATAATAACTTGTGTCCATTTAAACAGTTTAACACAATGATTTCATGGTCCTGAACTCAGGATATTCATAACCCCTCCTTTGCAACCCATGGCAACCACTGACCATTTTAATCTCTTCTACATTTCCAACTATGTTCTCAGGTGGCTCTGTGGTAAAGAATCCACTTGCCAATGCAGGTGACCCGAGTGATGTGGGTTCAATCCTTGGGTAAGGAAGTTCCCTGGAAAAAGAAGTGACCACCCACTCCAGTGTTCTTTCCTGGGAAATCTCATGGACAGAGGTACCTGGCAGGCTACAGTCCATTGGGTCCCAAAGACTCAGACACAACTGAGCACATAAGAACATTTACCTACACCAAAATGCCATGTTGTAAAAATCCTACTTTTTGTAGCATTTTCAGATGGGCTTCCTTCACATAGCAAAATGCATGGAATGATCGTCCATGTATTTTATGCCTCGAAAGCTTAATATAAAAAAGCTTAATATCTACATCTGCACTTCTAGTCCTGCTCATTAAATAGGTTCACCAATAACATTTTCTAGATTCCATATATATGTATATTAATACAATATTTTCACAAATACAGAGAATAGACCTGTGGACACAGTGGGAGAATGAGAGGGGGACCAACTGAGAGAATAGCCTTGACATATATTCACCAATTTGTGTAAAATAGAGAGCAAGAGGGAAGCTGCTGTGTAGCACAGAGAGCTCAGCTCAGCGCTCTGTGATGGCTAGAGGGGTGAGATGGAAATCGTGGGCGGGAGGGTCAAGAGAGAGTGGGTATAATATGCTTATAGCTGATTGATGAAGTTGTACAGCAGAATCTAACACAACATTGTAAAGCAGTTATATTGCAAAAATATATATACACCTCAAAAGAAAAAAAGAAGACTGATAACCCAGTGCTTAAGAACCCACCTGACAGTACAAGGAACACGGGCCTCATCGTTGGTCCAGGAACATTCCACATGCTTCGGGGAGACTAAGCCTGTGCTCCACAACTGCTGAGCCTGGGTGGGGCAACTTGATCATTTAGATGGGCAAGAGGCAAATGAATGCTCAGCATCGCTAAATAATAAGAAATGCAAAACAAAACTACAATGATGTATCATCTCATGCCAGTCAGAATAACAAGTAGCAAAAAGCCCACTAATAACATCATAAATGCTAAAGAGGCCTGGGGATCAGGGAACTCCTACATGGCTGGAAGGAATACAAACTGGTGCAGTCACTTGGGAGGGCAACGTGGAAGTTCCTTAAAAAACGTAACCTCCTGACATGTAAGGAAATGAATTCCAAGAATAGTAGACAAAATAGATTAACTGACAAATGTTAATCGTGGGCCCTCCCGCCCACGATTTCCATCTCACCTCTCTAGCCATCACAGAGCGCTGAGCTGAGCTCTCTGTGCTATACAGCAGCTTCCCTCCTGCTCCCTATTTTACACAAATTGGTGAATATATGTCAAGGCTATTCTCTCAGTTGGTCCCCCTCTCGTTCTCCCACTGTGTCCACAGGTCTATTTGCAGTTCTTAGTAAATCATCTGCAATTCTGAAATGACCAGTTGTGATCTAGCATTTCTAGTTTAAGTATGTGTACTAATATACATACACTCATATGTTCCTTTTCAGTTTCTCACTGCTAGCATTTATACTTTCAGATATTTATTTATTGTTAAGAAACACAAGCTGGAATCAAGATTTCCGGGAGAATTATCAATAACCTCAGATATGCAGATGACACCACCCTTATGGCAGAAAGTGAAGAGGAACTC
>NW_011476022.1:0-4129 GCF_000754665.1 Bison bison bison | reverse complement strand
TGAGCGCCAAAGAATTGATGCTTTTGATGCTTTTGAACTGTGGTGCTGGAGAAGACTCTTGAGAGTCCCTTGGACTGCAAGGAGATCCAACCAGTCCATTCTGAAGGAGATTAGCCCTGGGTGTTCTTTGGAAGGAATGATGCTAAAGCTGAAACTCCAGTACTTTGGCTACCTCATGCAAAGAGTTGACTCATTGGAAAAGGCTCTGATACTGGGAGGGATTGGGGGCAAGAAGAGAAAGGGACGACAGAGGGTGAGATGGCTGGATGGCATCACTGACTTGATGGACGTTGAGTCTCAGTGAACTCCGGGAGTTGGTGATGGACAGGGAGGCCTGGCGTGCTGCGATTCATGGGGTCGCAGAGTCGGACACGACTGAGCGACTGATCTGATCTGATCTGATTGTATTCAATAAATAAATAAATATGTTATATAAATTATATAACATATATACTTTCAGATATTTATATATCGCATTCAGTGTATGTCAAAGCCATGAGAAAACAGTTCCTTTAAGCCTCACAAAAACTTATGCTAAGAATTAAACAGGGTAAGATTTTATAAATCTTAGTTCAGAATTTTACCATCATGGCTTTTAATTATTCTTCTTGTGACAAATGTTAAATTTACATTTGCTTAAATGAGCCCATGAGAAGTCTTACTTAGCTCAATAGAAGAACAAAGGACAACTCAAGCAGGTGAGTTTATGACTCTAGGTCCTGAGAGAATTATCAGCAAGCTCTGAGTGAGGTCAAGAATAGAACTGAACAGAGAAAGAGGCAGTAATTGGGGTTCAGGTTTTTATAAGAGAACCTGGATGAAATGCTGTGGGCTCCCCAGGCTGAGTGCGGATTGGTCCATTCAGACCAAAAGGACTAGGATTCTGGTGAGTGCTCTAAGAGTGTCATTGAAGGGGAGCCTGTGAATAGGCCCTGGGGTTCAGCAAGACTGCTGGTCTCAAGGAAGGGGGTCATCTAGTGGAGGTGCTCACAGGACTGGCTGGTGTGAGTTCAAGGAACCGCAGGCTGCCTGCTCCCCAGACAGATGCTGGGGCAGTAACAGCACGGAGCAGTCAGGGAGGCTCTCAACAGTACTCTGTATGATCCTTCTTATTAGAACCGTCACCATGTCCCTGCAATTACAGAGAGGGGGAAAAGTACAATGGAGAAATGATGGGAAATACATGATCAAATGATTTGAAACTTAAGGGCAGTAAGGAAACTAATTGTTACAGATGTCACCCTTCTATGCTACCAAAGAGTTTCTTGTTAGGTATTCTTTCCGGCAACCTTAAATTGGTAGGCTAACACTTCATTCACTACACACCAACGTTTACACAAGAAGCCATTCAGTTTTACTGATTAACATGTATGATTATCACACACAGAATAAAACCTTTTACACTCCACTATGTAACTTTGATAAAAATACAGATTATAAGCATAAACAATGATATTCATTCCTTTGATACAACGATCTGAGAACTGTGGTTTCTATGGTTATAAAAGGTAGGCTAATCATTTAAGAAACAAGACATATACTAATTACATGACTTTTCTGGGAAGGGTTTTCTGTACATTTCTAGGGTAGCAGACATGTTTTTAATTGAAACATGTCAACTGATATTCATGACTTCTGTTGATACTATAAAATACATCAAGATTTTAGTGAACTGGCATTATATTTTACTTTAAAAGCAAGTGATGTAACTATTGAAAATGTACATCTTACTTTAATATGTGGAATTATTCCCTGAACATTTACATCATGGTGACTTATAAGGATGTGCGACATGAATGACAAACACCACCATTTAGATGTTCACTGTACATGTTACATTATTGTGTCCTTAATCTTATAATGGAGAAAAATATAAATGTTTTCTTCCTAGATAGAAGGACTTCTCTCATCTTTGAGGTAGCAACCATCAAAAACATAACTGCATGCACACTAGAAATGAAGCGTAGCATGGAGTAATTTGAGAATTGAATTACATTCATTTTGGTTTTCAAATAATCACAAATCATGTCAATATAAACAAACATACATAGCTAGTAACTGTACACTGCTAAACATCAAGTCTTCATCTTGTGATCCATACTAACATCAATTTTCTATTTTAACTATGAATGACTATCTACAATATTTCTCCTTAAGAGGAACTTCAGAAAACAGGATTTATGAAATGCTTTCTAGTATGTATTTCCTGATATTTAGATTTGATTTTTTATAAATACTTTTCTATATTTTCTTTACATCATTCCATATCTTTCTTACATAAAAAAACTTGGGTTTCCTGAACTCTATGTTTAGGACAAACCTCTTCCATCACTTATTTCATTATTAGGGTTTCCCTCCAGGACATGTTCTCTGATGTCCAGTGAGGTGAGAGCTCTGATTAAAACCTTTGCAGGTTTCCTTACATTTATGAGATTTCCTCCAGTATGAATTATCTGATAGTAAGTAAGACCAATGTGCTGGGTAAAGTCTTTGTCACAATCCTTACATTTATAAGGCTTCTCTTCAGTATGAATTCGCTCATGTTTAGTAAGAGTTGCACAGTGACTGGAAGCTTTTCCACATTCTTTACATTTATAAGGTTTCTCTCAAGTGTGAATTCTCTGATGGCAAGTAAGGCCTGTGCATTGAATAAAGCCTTTGCCACAATCCTTACATTTATAAGGCTTCTCTCCAGTATGAACTCTCTGATGGTAAGTAAGACTTGAGTGCTGGCTAGTCTGCCACATTCCTTACATTTAAAAGGCTTCTCTCCAGTATGAACTCTCTGATGGTATATAAGACCTGAGAGCCGGCTAAAGTCTTTGCCACAATCTTTACATTTATAAGGCTTTTCTCCAGTATGAATTCTCAGATGCTAAGGAAGACCTATGCTCTGGCTAAAGTCTTTGCCACAATCCTTATATTTATAAGGCTTCTCTCCAGTATGAATTCGCTGGTGTTTAGTAAGAGTTGCATATTGACTGAAAGCTTTTCCACATTCTTTACATTTATAAGGTTTCTCTCCAGCATGAATTACCTGATGTTTATGAAGACGTGAGCACTGTCTAAAGGCTTTGTCACAATCCTTACATTTAAAAGACTTCTCCCCTGTATGGACTCTCTGATGGTAAGTAAGACTTGAGTGCTGGCAAAAGTCTTTGCCACATTCCTTACATTTATAAGGCTTCTTGCCAATATGGATTTGCCAATGTTGACTGAGTTTTGAACTCTGATTAAACACTTTGCCACATTCTGTACATTTGAAAGTTTTCCATCCTGTATGAATTTTCCTATGTCTACGTAGATTTAATACGTTAGTAAAGACTTTCTCACATTTCTTACACATGCAGTTTTTCTGTGCATTCTGAATACTTCGCTGTTGAATAAGTTCTGAAGACTGATTAGAAACATCACCATATTCACTACAATTTTAAGTCTTCTCTCCAGTATGTGTACTCTTATTTAGTTGAAGACCTGATGTTTGATAAAAGATATTCCTACATTTATTACTTTTAGAATCCTTATCTGAAGACTGAGGTGCCTGATGTTTCATAAGATCAGAGTCTTGTTCAATGTTATATCCAGTTTCATTGCATGAAGAGTTTCTTGCTCCATCATAAATACTCTGGTAACTATTGGGGTTGGAGCTCCTACTTAAGGCCCAAGTCGTGTAATTACACATGAAAAGTTGTTTCATGTTAACCCTATCACGATATGTATCAAACAGTGATGGCTGAATTAAGTCTCTTCCATTATTATCAACATTACATGTTTTGGAATGGAGAAAACCTATCTGTTGGTGGAAGAATAATGATCCGTTGCTCACAGATCCCTCAAATTGATTATATTGTGAGTTTTCCCCCTCATTTTTAAACTTCTCCTTTTCAGACGTGGTTGAATGTATGTGTAATTGAAGTCAATGTTCAGAGTGGTTTGAATGAGCATTTGGAGTAGAGACTGGATGACCTTCCAGATTTTCTGCATTTCCCCTCAGAGAATGTGTATGTTTTGAAAACTGATGTAAGTCATCGCTTACAAAGATACACTTCTCTGCAGATGTTGATGACTGAAATGGGTGTTTTCCCCAATTTGACTCACATTGCTCATTTCTTTTGGCAGTCATGTCCAC
>NW_011476021.1:4745-6580 GCF_000754665.1 Bison bison bison | reverse complement strand
GCTAAGTCGCTTCAGTCGTGTCCGACTCTGTGCGACCCCATAGACAGCAGCCCACTAGGCTCCTCTGTCCCTGGGATTCTCCAGGCAAGAACACTGGAGTGGGTTGCCATTTCCTTCTCCAATGCATGAAAGTGAAAAGTGAAAGGGAAGTCGCTCAGTCGTGCCCGACTCTTGGTGACCCCATGGACTGCAGCCTACCAGGCCCCTCCGTCCATGGGATTTTCCAGGCAAGAGTACTAGAGTGGGGTGCCATTACATTCACCTACTGTGTATTACAAATTGGTCCTAATTCTGAATGCCTCTCCACACTTGCAATTCTCTTCGGCTTCTCTATTGACTGTATAGTACAGAATTTGAGCATTACTGACACTCTCTTTCCAGCTTCTCTTACTAAAAGAATTCCAGACAGGGGACACCAAACATTCCCATCTATTGTACCATTTTATTTCCAATACCCCAATTCTCAAAGCCACTATTTAGTTAGTTAAGTCGCTCAGTCGTGTCTGACTCTTTGCGACCCCGTGGACTGTAGCCCACCAGGCTCCTCCATCCATGGGATTCTCCAGGCAAGAATACTGGAGTGGGTTGCCATTTCCTTCTCCACTCAAAGCCACTAAGATTGTAAATTAACCAGAGCTGTACTAACGGTAATATCCTGACAAAGTACTCACTATACTTAAAGTTTGTTTCTTTTTTTTTTTTTGGAAAAAGGCAGAGGAAAAGAAAGAAGGACAAGGAAGAGAAGATCTTTGAGTAAAAGTGAAGTGAAAGTCGCTCGGTGGTGTCTGACTCTTTGCGCCCCCATGGACAATACACTCCATGGAATTCTCCAGGCCCAAATACTGGAGTGGGTAGCCTTTGCCTTCTCCAGAGGATCTTCCTGACCCTGGATTCAAACCAGGGTCTCCTGCATTGCAGGTGGATTCTTTACCAGCTGAGCCACAGGGGAAGCCCATATTAAACAGAGTTTCATATATATCTTTTAATGGAAAGAAAAATTCTTGCAAAAAAAAAAAAAAAGATTTGTAATAGTGAAACACTGAATAGGCAATGCCACCTTAGGGAAGGCTTAGTCACATAAAGTGATCATTCAAGATATTTTCTAAGCCACAGATGGAAAGGTATTTGTTGTCTACTTGATCAGTTGTGTCCGACTGTTTTGCAACTGCGTGGTCTATAGTCCACCAGGCTCCTCTGTCCATGGGATTTCCCAGGCAAGAATATTAGAGTCAGTTGCCATTTCTTTCTCCAGGAGGGTCTTTCTTCCTGACCTAGGGATCAAACTCATGTCTCCTGCATTGGCAGGCAGATTCTTTATTGCTGAGCCACAGGGAAGCCCAGGAAGGTAATAGATAACCAAAAATTAGAGTATTATACCAAACATGTGACCAAAGTATTAGATATTCAGCTTCAGCATCAGTCCTTCCAACGAATATTCAGGACTGGTTTCCTTTAGGATTGACTGGTTTGATCTCCTTGCTGCTCAATGGACTCTCAAGAATCTTCTCCAACACCACAGTTCAAAAGCATCAATTCTTCAGTGCTCAGCTTTCTTTATGGTCCAACTCTCACATCCATACATGACTACTGGAAAAACGATAGCTTTGACTAGATGGACCTTTGTCAGCAAAGTAATGTCTCTGCTTTTTAATATGCTGTCTAGGTTTGTCATCGCTTTCCTTCCAAGGAGCAAGTGTGTTTTAATTTTGTGGCTGCAGTCACCATCTGATGTTGGGGAAGACTGAAGGCAGGAGGAGAAGGGGACGACAGAGGATGAGATGGTTGGATGGCATCACTGACTTGATGGACATGAGTTCGAGCAAGCTCTGGGAGTT
>NW_011476021.1:0-2422 GCF_000754665.1 Bison bison bison | reverse complement strand
TTAGTTAGTTAAGTCGCTCAGTCGTGTCTGACTCTTTGCGACCCCGTGGACTGTAGCCCACCAGGCTCCTCCATCCATGGGATTTTCCAGGCAAGAATACTGGAATGTGTAGCCATTCCCTTCTCTAGGGGATCTTCTTGACCCAGGGATCTCCTGCATTACAGGCAGATTCTTTTACTTCTGAGCCACCAGGGAAGCCCATGAGGTAAGCACCCACGAGCCTACAGCTGTAATGCGATTCTTCATTTTGCATCTAATTTTTTTCCAAAAAAGTAAACATCTACAACGTCTGTTGATCAAAGACACACATCCATTGGACAGAGTAAAATGCCTTTACTTCAATGTATTGAACAGCAGATTTATATTCAGAAATCCTCAATTAATGTACAAATTAAAACTAGATTACTTATTCCCCTGGGGACTCATTTTCTTCTTATTTAGAGTCGGAAGAACAGTATTTGATATAAAAGTACTACGAATGATTTTATGCATGATTAAGTGTAATGGAGACATCATAGCCCACACACGTTCCAGATTCCTCGGAACCGAGAAAGTACCAGCGGCAAATACGTAGCGGAAAACTTTCCTTACATACCTGCCTCATACGTGGTGGCGTGTGCGGTCATGCTCCAGGTGCTGGACCTTCTGTTTTTCGTGACCATGACTGAGAACTCGTACATTGTGTTTGGTTTGAGGCCCGTTGCTGTGTAACTCAGAGACGTTGTGTCTTCTGACTACACAAGTGGGAAATAAGAAAAGAGATAAAAAAATGAACTTTCTCAACTTGGTAAATCAAGACACAAAGGAAGACTATCCAAAGCAACAAAAAGGAATTTATTTTCCAAACAGCAGAAGACCCAGGACAAAGCACTGACTTTATTTCCTTTCTGTCCCAGTTCACATTGGCTGATTGTACATCTAAAACGTAATCGATAAAATCAGGTGTTATGTTGTTCAAAGGGGCAGATAGCTGATAAATTTTCCCAAGTGAGGCAATAACCACAGAGACAGGACCAATTCCACTTCCTTCTGTCAGTTCCATTTGTAAGGTTATCTGCACTGACTTGAACTTCAATTTATTTCTAATAATTGAAAACTTTTTTTTCAGAGGCTTTAATGTTTTATATATTTCACATAAATTATTATGGTTATTTTCCATAGGTAATAAAATGAATTTTTAGAGATCTAATGCTTATTATTTTTTTTAAAACAAGGCTTATGATGCAGACTTCTACGGATGCAGGATCTAGATAGCCATTATAAAGAAAATGGACAGCAGCAATATTGTGTCGTGCGTTCTTCTTTCCTTATGAACAGATCACATTAAACACAGACTGAAGTACAGTCACTGGAGCAGTTAATCAGGAAGAGAACAATAAATCAGATAAAATTTAAATTATTACGTGTTAATATTTTTCATCCTCTGAATACATTATTTTTCTTTTAAACAACAGGTTAAGGATATTTTAGTAGAAAGTAAATTAGCTGTCTCTATTGCTTACTCAATAGACCAAAATTGTAATAATGAAACAGGTTAATCTCCCAGGTTAATGTATATTTTCCATATGATGAGGCAAATTTAAAACTACTTATGCCTCTTATACATTTCACTTTATGATTGCTATTTAGTCCTTAATCTTCTTCCAAGGTTAAACATTTACTTTTAAGTTTACTACATTTGTTGTATTTCTATGTCTAGAAAAATCAAGGAAAACATTTTGTCTCCACCTATGTCATAACTATCTCCTCCCTAGCTACTCCAGTATATCTTTCTTATTTTACTATGAATCCTTCTTAGACTATAGCTCTGAAAATCCTACATTTCATTATAAAACCAAATAAATATTTAACTGTACTAATAACATTTTGATGATGTGCCCATCCATCCTATTAAAGTGATGACCTCATAAACATTTATCAGAAGCTCCTCTTAAAAAAAAGTCATCAAAATGTGAGCCCTAAATAAATGCAAAAATAATTTATAGACTCAGAAAGATGGAACCCTATAAAAAAAAAACATGAAATGGGCAGCTAGTATCTGACGTACTGATATATAACTTCCAATCTTGCCTTCCTTCCCTGTCATGATACCACTAAGTCTTAGAAAGATGGGGAGAAATGGGGCAATGAGATACAGTTTGGCTAGGAGGGAAGGACACACTTTAATAAAACTTGTCTCTTTGAACATAGACACAACTGGCCTTTGGGAGACAACCAAACAGCACTGCCCTTGCTTGTGTTCCTAAATGACACGCCTGCATCATTTAAGTACCATGAATTCCCTGAATTTTCTCAGGAACATTATGGAAGGTGACAGCTCATCAGAAATCATTAGCCTGAAAGTACTCTGGGAAGTCATGGCTGTGTGTGTGTGTGCGTGTGTGTGTGTGTGTGTGTGTGTGTCCATGAGAGAGACAGAGCA
>NW_011476020.1:17185-24145 GCF_000754665.1 Bison bison bison | reverse complement strand
GAGGAGATGTTTATTAAGGTATCAGAGTTCCTGAGTTTTTTTTTTTTTTTTTTCACTCTCTCCCCCCTCTCATAATTTTCAATATAATCTAAATTAAGCTATAAAAAATCATTACCTTTAGCAATTTTTAAAATCATCTTTCATCTCAGGGAACCTAACTCATGGCCCACTGAAAATATTGCGAGTAAATACTGTATTAAGAGCATTGATAATTTTCCTTCATGCAAGGGAAAGCTTGTGATGCTGGAAGCAAAATTAAGGGGAATTACCAACTCAGCCCCGGGGGCCAGCGAGGGTCCTTGGATGTATCCACCGGGGAAATACATTTTTAGGAGCACCTTTTCCTAGCTGATGTGAAGAAGGGCATGACTACCCGCTTCAGTGTTCTTTCTTGCCTGGGAAGGAGCCCATGGACAGAGGAGCCGGGAGGGCTACAGTCCATGGGGTCGGACACGACTGAGTGACTGAGCACTTGCCTAGCTAATGACTTCCACCAAGCCTTCCCAGAAACACATATTGGTGAGGTATAGTGCCCTGGTCAGAATTGATGGTCGGACTTTTAATCCAGCTCTTTGCAACGGTTTGGGGAAATTTGGAGTCTTTCAGGAAGACGAATGGTAGCATTTCGGATGCAAACGCTATTTTTAAGTCATCCTGTGTCTGTGACAAGGAGAATAAAACAAATTCAGGGCTCTCCCCGGGCCGTGGGCTCAGCTACCCGTGGGTCCAAGGAGTCACCCAGCTTTTCCCAGGCTGATTAATTCTCAGACCCTACGCCCTCTCTCCCTGGTGTTACCCTCTCTCCCTGGTCTGACTTCTTAATGGGAAAATAATTGCAAACTTTGTGCTGAGGGGTCCTTGAAGGTAAAGGAGACGCACACCACCTTTGTCCTGCTCTAGGGAATGTTTTTGTCTTGCTCTGGAAAGAGGACTTAGAAAGGGAATCGGCCTCTGGGGTCTGCTGTTTTCAGACCCTCTACTTTCTCTGCCCTGAAGGAAACCACGGTCCCTCCAGAGTCAGACACGACTGAGCAGCTAAACTCCCAGCACCAGCATTACACGGATGAAAGAAACAGGAGGGCGGTCTTTTCACCTGAGTGTGCAGAAAACTGGGCTCTTGCTCCTGTCTCCCCACCGTCTGTGCTCTTCAACTCCCATTTTGTAGGGTTCACCAGATACCCAACTACATACACCCTTTTCTTAGATTTTCCAGTCTCCCTCCCCCATTGGGGCAGCCGTGTTGTCAGGTGGGGCTTACAGACAAATTCTTTAAAAGGGGAATAGCTTCCCTTGATAATCCCCCCCTCCTTTGCCATGTTGTTGGTTGTTTTTTCTTATTTGTCTCATCTGGAATGTTGACACGATGGCAGGAGCTACAGTAGCCATTTTGTGACAAGCCATTGGTGCTTAGTTACTCAGTCATGTCCACTGGTGCTCAGGTGCTCAGTCCTGCCTGACTCTCTTGCAACTGTGTGGAATGTGCCGGGCTTCTCTGCCCATGGGATTTTCCCAGCAAGACTACTAGAGTGGGTTGCCATCTCCTCCTCCAGGGGATCTTTCTGAACCCATATCTCTTATGCCTCCTGCATTGTCAGACAGATTCTTTACCACTACCGCCATGAGGGAAGCCTGACAAACCACCAAGGAAAAGCAAAAACAGAAAAAAAAAAACTGTAGGAAGACCTACACAGCGTCTTTGAGCCTCTGCCCTAACCTGTGCAGCCTAGCTTCAGGATTCTTATTATCCAGGAGAGACAGAAAAGTCCCAGGGAGCTTTGAGTTACTGGTTACACAGGCTACCGGGCACATGTGCCCAGAACAGATGGAATTCTAGAACCAAAACTCCAGACACCGGTTCAAGCCACAGAAAGGGTGAGATTTGGATTCCTTAAACCAATGCCAGGATGATGGTTGAAGCAAGGAGTGGAAAGAAAGAGAAAAAAGAAAGAAAGAAACAGCGGGAAGATTGATGGAAAACACAGCCTCAGTTTTCAAAATTAACATACACGCTCTTGGGGGTGGTTTAAATATTTAAAGACTCATGTTTAATCATAATAAAAATATTTCAGAGAAATAGTAGACTCGGCCAGAAGAAATGAAGAGGAAATTAATATAGATGGTGTATCCCGTGGCCACAGGATAAACTGGCCATTTCTAACCTCACCTGTCTAAAATATAGAATTACTTGGACACGGGTAACAAGTCTAGCGGCCTCGAGGAGATGGAAAACAGATTAGCAGAAAAAGGAGTCATACAGTGCAAGAGAAACCCCATCCCACAAGGGAAGGTCAGGGTAAATGTTTGTGCACACTGGAAATACTACACCTTAAAAATATCTTGGTGCGTCTGGATTTTTCATTTTGCAGTGATCTAATCGAAACTGAAGACCGGTAACCTAGCCTAATTTTTTAAGCATGAAAAGGATTCTGGTGATATCAGCGGCTAGCTTGCAACCAAATAGAAACATCCCAGCTACTCAATTTGTTTCTAAATGCCGTCTCACCCTCCAAACAGACTCTATGTATGTGTATTATTTTCCTCAAGTTTTCCTTTGCTCCTTCGATTTGTTTCCAGTTCAGCGTTAGCAGAACATTCCAGCAGTGGCGGGGTAGGGGGGAGGAAAAATCTGATATTTCTTTTTGTCCAAAGCACTTCATTTTTCAACGTCTACAGTATACAGAGCAGATGAATCTGTTTCCTGTGTTACATTCTCCTCTGCGTTCGAATTCTCACTGTCGGTTTCTTGTTACCAAGCTCTTCCCAGTCTTAACTCTCGTGGAGCTCAAAGAAAGGCTCGTCTTATCCCAGAGCTGGCAAGATTCACAAAGGTGGCAATATTAAATTTTTCTTGATAAAACAAGGAAAGGGCAGGATCGGCGTATAAAATGTGACTTTTGATCATTTAGAGGCTGGTAACTCTTTCTCTAATAAAAGTTTATTTAAAAAAAAAGCCCTAATGATAACATTTTGTTGCCAAAAATAGGGGGTCCCGAATCCGATACATGTGTGGTGGTGTGCTTTGGATTTGCGATGGAAGTCACTGAAACGCTGTCTCCTTTCCACATCACCCGATCACATTTCCCAATGCTACCGCAAGTATGAGTTTCGTGTCCGTTTAACAAGGCTGTTCTTTCGACTGAAATTATAATGCTAGCCTAAGCCTCCTTTCTTTCAGTATTTTATGATTTCCCATTCTTTTCTAGCACCGAATGTTAGTTTTAGCCCAAAAGGGATTTTCTGGGAACGTTTCAGAAATCCCATTTCATCTATTTTTGAGCCGTCCGGCCATGGGGAGATGAAGGCTTTATACACATGAAGACATTTTTCAGATGCCTTTCGGAGATCTCGGTCAGACTTGTATTTTAAAAATGCAGACATGCCGGGGGAAGGCGTGGGGGCGGACAAACCTGTGCTTCTCCCGACGAGGGGGCCGGGCGTTTATAGACGCACTCTGTACTCGCTTAAAATTAGCAAGCAGCCTAAACACACGGGAAAGAGCGCTCTCTCCAATAATACTTATTTAACATCTACCAAGCGGGAGGCTCAGAGGGAAAAGGGATTCGCGAGAAAATATGTCAGTTACCCTCAAAACTCCACACGGAGTCCAAGCTACACCGACCACAGCTTCTGAAAAGTATCTGTTTAAGGGCACGTTTGTTTAAACACATGGACTCCAAGTGAGAAGCGAGGTTGGGAGGGGAGGGAGGTGGATATGGCCTCAGCTTTTTTCAAAAACAGGTTTCACATATCTTCTGTTTCTTAGCTGGAAACCAAAGCCACTTTTCAGATATGTGTGTATGTGTATAAAAAAGGTACATGTATATGAGATACGTGCATATAAGTGCTCAGTCGCTCAGTCACGTCTGACTCTCTGCGACCCCATGGACTGTAGCCCACCAGGCTCCTCTGTCCACGGATTCTCCAGCTAAGAACACTGGAGTGGGTTGCCATGCCCTCCTCCAGGGGATCCTCCCAACCCAGGGATCGAACCTGAGTCTCCCATAGTGCAGACAGAGTGTTTAACAGTGAGCCCCCAGGGAAACCCTATAAACATATATGCTGCTACCGCTAAGTCGCTTCAGTCGTGTCCGACTCTGTGCAACCCCATGGACTGCAGCCTACCAGGCTCCTCCGTCCATGGGATTTTCCAGGCCAGAGTACTGGAGTGGGTTGCCATTGCCTTCTCCTATAGACATATATGGATCCATATAAAGACTTACTTTTATATGTAAATATATCTATACATGTAACAAAAGATACATATGTATCCATATTTGTGGAAATCTACATAGATAGATGTCTACAAATAATCTGAATACTTTGACCCAGAATCTAAATAAAATACGAATTCACATCTACACAGAAAATATGTATATAATAGACACAGATACACAAGCCTATGTATTTAAGCAAATATATATTTCTATAAATAAGTGTATATCTATACAAAAGATATACATGTATATACATTCCACAAATGTGTATTATATGGTGGTGGTTTAGTAGCTAAGTTCTGTCTGACTCTTGTGACCCTGTGGACTATAAAGCCTGCAAGGCTTCTCTGTCCATCGGATTCTGGAGAGTGGAGTACTGGAGTGGGTTGCCATTTCCTCCTCCAGAGGAGATTCCTGACCCAGGGATCAAACTGGTGTCTTCTGTATCTCCTGTCTTGGCAGGCAGTTTCTTTCCCACTGAGCCACCTACCTTTCCCTAATCCCCTGTGAAATTACAGGTCTCCTTCTTTCTCTGAGTCGCCCCCTGAGCCATTTACTGCAGGAAATTCCCCGAGAAATCTCATGTGCTTGGCCGTTCCGCCGTAAACAGCGCTGTACAGAGCTCCAAAAGTCATCCCAGCTTCACGTTGCAAATCGAAGGCCCTTGCGACTTTCGCAGATTAAAGACAGACTTTTTAAAAAAAGAAATAACTTGATGACTCAGGACTGAGCTTTTAAATGGATATCCTAAGAGAAGAAAATTTGATCTTTCAGGATTTTTTTTTTTTTTTGGCAGGGCAGGGTGGTGGATTGAAACGGAACTGGGGAAGGGGCGCCTTTCTTGCATGGCTACAAACAGTTCTGTCTCCTTCGGGGACAAATTAAGGATAATGTCCGGAGTCAGACGGCGGGCGTGTTGCACAATCGTTCATTTTACGAGGAATCTGCTGGCTCTGCCCTGGTGACCGGGCCGTTCTTTCCACTGGAGACGAGCTGTGCTGCAGAAAGACGCAGAGCAGCACTTCAGTGCCTGAGAGATGCATCTGGCTTCCGTGGACGCGAATGGAGGATGCTGGCGCCTGTGAAGATGAACCGTCCTCTGCAGGGGTTTAGAAGAGACCTGCTGGGTCTTGGGCTTGAGCCTGTGAGCCCTGCTTGGACCTGTCTTCAGTGTTCTCGGAACCAGGGTCCAGGCTGGATTTGGATGCGTTCAGACATACAAGGCTCACCCCCTCATTAGGAAGCGATTTCTCATGGTATGACAGCCCTTTCCTGTGGCATCTAAAAAGAAATGATACAAATGAAGTTACTTACGAGATAGAAACAGACTCACAGACTTGCAGAATGAACTTATGGTCACCAGGGAGGGAAAGATGGGAGAAGGGATAGTCAGGGAGTCTGGGATGGACATGGACACATTGCTGTGTTTAACATGGAGAACCAGCAAGGACCTGCTGGACAGCACAGGGAACTCTGCTCAGTGTCACGTGGCAGCCTGGATGGGAGGGGAGCTGGGGGAGAATGGATACATGTGTATGTGTGGCTGAGTCCCTTTGCTGTCTGCCTGGGACTATCACAGATGGTCATCAGCCATGAAAAAAAGTGAAAGTGTCAGTCGCTCACTCGTGACCGACTCTCTGAGACCCCGTGGACTGCAGCCTACCAGGCTCCTCTGTCCCTGGGATTCTCCCATGCCCTCCTCCAGGGGATCTTCCTGACCCAGGGGTCGAACCAGGGTCTCCTCCTTTGCAGGCAGATTCTTTACTGTCTGAGCCGCAATATCCGAACACAAAATAGAAAGTTCTTTTTTTAAAGAAGCTATTTCTCCCTGATGTTTGGACGTTCTTTTGAAGTTGGTCCCTTGAGAGCACAATTCCTTACCCCACACACTAGACCGCGAAAGGCAGTTCAAATGGCTCTTCCGCATGGCCGACATTCAGACATTTGCAGGCAGACAACACAGCCTTGCCTAATTCCTCCTTTCCTGGGAGGTTTTAATGATTGAGGCGGAATGTCTCCAGAACCCCCATCTTGCTTCACATGCAGAAGGTTCCAGAAATGCCTCCACCATCACCTTGCAGTCCATTTAAACGTATGCCGAGCCATTAACCAAAAGCCTACAAACATGAGGGTCTGAAATAATACAGAGTACGTTTCCCACTGCAGGGCAATTGAGCTGGAAACAAATAAGAGAAAGATAACTAGAAACTGCCTTGAGTTGGAATCTTAGGCACTGCAGTTTCAAACAACCCACGAGCCAAAGAGAAAATCAGAGCAAACACTAGATACCGTTTCAATCTGAATGGTAATAAAAACACGAGCTGTCAAAACTCAAGGACTGTGTGGGCAGATTTGGGGGTGGGGATTTACAGCTTTAAGTTCTTTTATACAAAGGAAGAAAGGCTGGAAATTAGTGAGTTAAAAACCCAACTCAAAAAGTCAGAAAATATTGAGCAGAGTTCCCTGTCTTATACGGTAGGTCCTTGCTGGTTCTCCATGTTAAACACAGCAGTGCGTCCATGTCCATCCCAGACTCCCTGACTATCCCTTCCCCCAGCCTTCCCCCTGGGACCATAAGCTTATTACAGAGTATTTAGCAGAGTTTCCTGTGCTGTAATAGGTCCTTGATTGTTATCCACATTAAATACAGCAGTGTATAGATTATATAACAATGTAAATGGGAAAAGAATTTTAAAAAGAATAGACACACTTGTATGTATAATTGGAAAAAATGTATTATAATCCT
>NW_011476020.1:2508-17085 GCF_000754665.1 Bison bison bison | reverse complement strand
AGTTCCCTGTCTTATACGGTAGGTCCTTGCTGGTTCTCCATGTTAAACACAGCAGTGCGTCCATGTCCATCCCAGACTCCCTGACTATCCCTTCCCCCAGCCTTCCCCCTGGGACCATAAGCTTATTACAGAATATTGAGCAGAGTTCCCTGTGCTGTCCAGCAGGTCCTTGCTGGTTCTCCATGTTAAACACAGCAGTGCGTCCACATCCATCCCAGACTCCCTGACTATCCCTTCCCCCATCCTTCCCCCTGGCGACCATAAGCTTATTACAGAGTATTTAGCAGAGTTTCCTGTGCTGTAATAGGTCCTTGATTGTTATCCACATTAAATACAGCAGTGTATAGATTATATAACAATGTAAATGGGAAAAGAATTTTAAAAAGAATAGACACACTTGTATGTATAATTGGAAAAAATGTATTATAATCCTAGAGGGGGAAAAAAATCACAGAATTGCACACTTTAAAATGGGAAAATTTGATGATACGTGAATTATATCTCAATGAAGCTGTTATCTAAAATGTCAGAAAAGTCCTTAAACCCAAAGGAAGAACAGAAATGAATCAATTAAATAATGAACATAACACTGAAAAAAAAATCAACAAAACCAAACTGGGTTGTGTGAAGATTAATGAAAATTGTATACCCCTGACAAGACTAACCAAGAGAAAAATAAAGGATAAAGAAGCAACATTAAAAAGCAATATTAGAAGAAAGATATGTCTGTAGATCCTTTATATTTCTTTTTAAAAAATAAAGAGATTCAAAAACAAGTTCGTGCCAACATTTAAAACATAGATACCACAGATGAGTTCTTAGAAATAAAAACATGAATTCAAAACACTTAACGTATAATTTAAAAATTCGCCACAGGGAAATTACCAGGTTCAGATATCTTTGCTAGTAAATTTAATGAATACTTAAGGAAGAAAAAATTGCCAACTTTATACGACTTTTCCAGCGTCTCCAAAGTCATTTTTATGAGGTTGAAACTGAGCGGGGAATTATTTAAAAGCAAAATTACAGGTCAAGCTCATTTATGGACAAAGACAAAAACATTTATATGAAATAGTAGCAAACTAAATGTAAAAAGTGGGCTTCCCAGGTGGCACCCATGGTGAAGAGCCCGCCTGCCAGTGCAGGTTGCATCATGAGTCTCAGGTTCGATCCCTGGGCAGGAAGATCCCCTGGAGGAGGGGATGGCAACCCGCTCCAGTATTCTTGCTGGAGAACCCCATGGACAGAGGAGCCCAGGCTTAGTCAGACACGACTGAAGTGGCTTAGCACAGCACATACAAATCCAAAGGCACTTGTTGTAAAAAAGGGTCGTCGAGACTGCTGTGTTGCTCCAAGTATCTGGGACTCTACTCACAATGCACAGGACGCAGGTTTGATCCCTGATCCGGGACCTAGATCCCACATTAAGGCAACTAAGACCAAATAAATAGATTGTTTTTTAACAAAAGTGTTATAAACAAATGCTGGGTTGAGTTTATTCCAACTTCCCCGGGAACAGAGGAAACAAGCGCGCAGGTGGGGGACCACCCGCCGCTCTGGAAGGAGGAGTTTCAGGAAATAAGTGATTTGCCGTCGACCCAAAATAAGAGTTGGACCATAAAGAAAAATGACAGTGAAAGTGAAGTCGTTCAGTCGTGTCCGACTCTTAGCGACCCCATGGACTGTAGCCAACAGGCTCCTCCATCCATGGGACCTTCCAGGCAAGGGTGCTGGAGTGGGGTGCCATTGCCCTCTCCATAAAGAAAGCTGAGCGCCAAAGAACTGATGCTTTCCAACTGCGGTGTTGGAGGAGACTCTTGAGAGCCCCTTGGACTGCAAGGAGATCCAACCAGTCCATCCTAAAGGAAATCAGTCCTGAATATTCACTGGAAGGACTGATGCTGCAGCTGAAACTCCAATCCTCTGGCCACCTGATGTGAAGAACTGACTCCTTGGAAAAGACCCTGATGCTGGGTAAGATTGAAGGCAGGAGGAGAAGGGAACGACAGAGGATGAGATGGTTGGATGGCATCACTGACTCAATGGACATGGGTTTGAGTAAGCTCTGGGAGATGGTGATGGACAGGGAGGCCTGGCGTGCTGCAGTTCATGGGGTCACAAAGAGTCAGACATGACTGAGCGACTGAACACAGACCTGCCAGCAAGGCTCCCCAGTCTCCTCAGATATCATAAGGATGAGAGTCCCCCATCTCCTCAGACATCATAATGACTAGAGACCCAGCAAGACCCTTGTCTCCTCAGATATCATAAGGACCAGAGACCCATGAAGACCCCCTTCTCCTCAGATGTCATAAGGACCAGAGACCCATGAAGATCCCTGTCTCCTCAGATATCATAAGGACCAGAGACCCATGAAGACCCCCTTCTCCTCAGATGTCATAAGGACCAGAGACCCATGAAGATCCCTGTCTCCTCAGATATCATAAGGACCAGAGACCCATGAAGACCCCCTTCTCCTCAGATGTCATAAGGACCAGAGACCCATGAAGATCCCTGTCTCCTCAGATATCATAAGGACCAGAGACCCATGAAGACCCCCTTCTCCTCAGATGTCATAAGGACCAGAGACCCATGAAGATCCCTGTCTCCTCAGATATCATAAGGACCAGAGACCCATGAAGACCCCCTTCTCCTCAGATATCATAAGAACCAGAGACCCATGAAGACCCCCATCTCCTCAGATATCATAACGACTAGAGACCCATGAAGTTCCCCCCATCTCCTCAGATACTGTAAGTACCAAAGACCCATGAAGACCCGCATCTCCTCAGACATCATAACGACTAGAGACCCATGAAGTTCCCCCCATCTCCTCAGATACTGTAAGTACCAAAGACCCATGAAGACCCGCATCTCCTCAGACATCATAACGACTAGAGACCCATGAAGTTCCCCCCATCTCCTCAGATACTGTAAGTACCAAAGACCCATGAAGACCCGCATCTCCTCAGACATCATAACGACTAGAGACCCATGAAGTTCCCCCCATCTCCTCAGATACTGTAAGTACCAAAGACCCATGAAGACCCGCATCTCCTCAGACATCATAACGACTAGAGACCCATGAAGTTCCCCCCATCTCCTCAGATACCATAAGGACCAGAGACCCATGAAGACCTCCCATCTCCTCAGATATCATAAGGACCAGAGATGCATGAAGATGCCCGTCTCCTCAGATATCATAAGGACTACAGACCCATGAGGAGAAGGCAATGGCACCCCACTCCAGTACTCTTGCCTGGAAAATCCCATGGGTGGAGGAGCCTGGTAGGCTGCAGTCCATGGGGTCGCTAAGAGTCGGATACGACTGAGCAACTTCACTTTCACTTTTCACTTTCATGCATTGGAGAAAGAAATGGCAACCCACTCCAGTGTTCTTGCCTGGAGAATCCCAGGGATGGGGGAGCCTGGTGGGCTGCCATCTATGGGTCACAGAGTCGGATACGACTGAAGTGACTTAGCAGCAGCAGCAGCAGAGACCCATGAAGACCCCCATCTCCTCAGATATCATAAGGACCAGAGACTCATGAAGATCCCCGTCTCCTCAGATATCATAAGGGACAAGACACCCCAGCATGGCTCCCAGAGACTCATGAAGACACCGCATCTCCTCAGATATAATGACAAGAGACCCAGCAAGACCTTCATCTCCTCAGATATCATAAGAACCAGAGACCCATGAAGAGCCCCATCTCCTCAGATATCATAAGGACCAGAGACCCAAGAAGTCCTCTGTCTCCTCAGATATCCTAAGTGACACCCTTATGACACCCCAGCATGACTCCCCAGCCCCCCAGATCCTCGGGTGGCCAGGACCATGGTGTCCGTGGCGAGCACACTTCACCCATCCTGTGAAGCCTGCTCCTCACACCTCGTATTTCACATTTGCAGCAAACCTCTCACGTGGGGGCCGAGCGGAGCCTTCATCACTCCTAATACAATAAAAAGCCACACTTCAAAATATGATTAACCTCATCTGTCTACATTTGGGGCTAATAGAGCCTCCTGACCACATTGTCTTACACCTGGCACTTATGCCCGATTTTATTAATCCACTCTTCCACGGAGGCGGAAATAAAAAAAAAAAAATCTTTTTTTTTTTCCTTTTCTTCCAAGGGAACGCCAACGGCAGCGGGCCCGCGCGCATTGGCTACGGGTTAGAGAGGGCAGTAATTAAATGTCAGGCTTGACAGATTAAAATTATGAAATTTAAAATCGCCCCGGAGTTCTTTGTCATTGTCAAATTAGGAGTCAGGGTGACGAGGAGCCCGGCGGAAAGCCGGCCTAACGGATTGAATGGGAATGGGGTTGAACAGCCGCGGTTTCGGCATCCAGATCAGCCTGGTGCTCAGATCAAAGCAGGTTTGGGGGGGCAGTTAGCTGGGGGACTCCCACTTCATATTCAAACAGAGCGCATGGGGCTGCTCCCACAACCAGAATGCATGTACCGTACTGCACGAATGCACTTGGGTACCAGCGGGAGCCAGAGGCTGGGCGAAGGATAATGTATGTTGTGGGGTGTGTTGAACCTGCACGCGAATGATTTATGGATTGAAATCAGGAAGGGGCAATCTCACCCCCTCCCCACCTCTGAATTTACAAGATGGGGGCACGTTTGATTCTGGTTTAAACTAATAATGTCACACCCTGCCCCTGCTCCCATGGCCGACAAGCCCATCATTAAAGTGAGGAGAAACAGTAGTCACTTTCGGATGTGAGAGCTGGACCATAAAGAAGGCTGAATGCCAAAGAACTGATGCTTTCCAACTGTGGGGTTGGAGAAGACTCTTGAGAGTCCCTTGGGCAGCAAGGAGATCCAACCAGTCCATCCTAAAGGAAATCAGTCCTGAATATTCATTGGAAGGACTGATGCTGAAGCTGAAACTCCAATCCTTTGGCCACCTGATGCAAAGTGCTGACTCATTGGACAAGACCCTGGTGCTGGGAAAGATTGAAGGCAGGAGGAGAAGGGGATGACAGAGGATGAGATGGTTGGATGGCATCACCGACTCAAAGGACATGAGTTTGAGCAAGCTCCAGGAGATGGTGATGGACAGGGAACCCTGGTGCGCTGCAGTACTTGGGGTTGCAAAGGATCGGACATGACTGAGCAACTGAACCGAACTGAAACTGGTATCACTAGTCATAAAGAACCTGCCTGCCGAAGCAGGAGATAGAAGAGAAGCAAGTTCAATCCCTGGGTGGCAAAGATCCCCTGGAGGAGAAAATTGCAACCCCAGGCAATGGCACCCCACTCCAGTACTCTTGCCTGGAAAATCCCATGGACGGAGGAGCTTGGTGGGCTGCAGCCCATGGGGTTGCTAGGAGTTGGACACGACTGAGCGATTTCACTTTCACTTTTCCCTTTCATGCATTGGAGAAGGAAATGGCAACCCACTCCAGTGTTCTTGCTTGGAGAATCGCAGGGACGGGGGAGCCTGGTGGGCTGCCGTCTGTGGGGTCGCACAGAGTCGGACACGACTGAAGGGACTTAGCATGCACGCACGCAAAAGTTCAGTTAAAAGTCTTGGATGATATCGTAAAGGATCAGCTCTGGTGCCTGTTTGGTGACTTCTTTCCTGAAAAGTGCTTGAGATTTCAGTCTTTGGGTGCAGTGTGGAGGGTGGCGGTTGTTCCTATTGTGGAAATCAGAAGCCGCGTAAACGGAGGGCAATGCATGACCGTGCTAAGAAGCTGTACACCCCCATGTCCCCAGCCTAGGGGACCATTCGTCTTGACCCTGCAGACCTGATGGGAGGCAGTCTCTGCAAACCCCGCCGTCCACACAGGTAACCACAGCCAGCTAAACCTGGAGACCGCCTCATGAATAATTCAGCAGAGGTAACAGATGAAATATGACGCCTTTCAAAGACATTCCGGACTGCTCTGTGTCTTAGGACGACAACACGTCTCTCTTTCAAGAAGAGTCTTTGGCTCGAGAAATGCCCAGTTTCGGATCCCCAGACAACCCCCAGTGCCGTGTGTGGAAACGGACCCAAACCCAAGGGTGGGAGGTGTTCGGTGCTGCGGGGCTGGTCCCGTGCGCTGTGCGGAGTGAAGGACACCCCACGAGGGGCCCGGGCCGCAGACAGTGGCCACGCACGGGCCTCCAGCCGCAGGGCCAAGGGAACGGACGTCAGAGCAAGCTGACCTCAGAGACTTTGAGTGTGGGGTGGGTTTCAATGCCAGCCCCACCCGCCAAGGCCTCCGTCCCTGCGTGCAAATTTCAGTATTCCCATCTTGGCAGACGTTTTCAGATGAACCTTTTCTCATTCCATTTCATTACACAACTTGACCATCAGTGACATTGAGTGTATTCACAGAACTGTGAAAACACCCCCTCCGTCTGGTTCCGGCACATTCTCGGAGATTCCCTTCCCCCGTCCCACAGCCCCTGGCCACCGCGAATCCACTTTCTGTCCGTGGACTTGCCTGTTCCCCGCATGTCCTTCTGCGTCTGCCTCTCGCAGTGAGCACCGAGAGGCCAGGGTCCATGCACGCTGCAGCTGCTCTCAGACCTTCTCTCCTTTCCATGGCTGCGTCATATTCCACTGGCTGCGTGAAGTGAAGTGTTGGTCTCTCAGTCTTGCCTGACTCTTTGCAACCCCATGGACTGCAGCCCGCCACGTTCCTCTGTCCATGGGGATTCTCCAGGGGGGAATACTAGAGTCGGTTGCCATTTCTGCCCCAGGGGATCTTCCTGACCCAGGGATTGAACCCAGGTCTCCTGCCATTGCAGGCCGATGCTTTAGCATGAGTCACCAAGGAAGCCCCGTCTCCTAAACCAATTAATAATTCACAGGACGCACGAGAATCTCTCGGCTACCCTGAGCGAAAGCATTTCACCTACCAAATATAACAATTTCCACACGCTTTCATCTTTTCATCAAAGTCTCCTTTATCGAGCGGCTCTGCAGAGCAGTGCTGTGGGTTCGGTTTTCATCCCTGTACTCGCTTGAAAACGGTTCTAGCGAGAAGCAGACGTCTGAACGGATATCTCACAGGCTTCACAAATGCACACGGATGTTTGCCCTGGCCCCCTCCCAGCGTGTCAAAATTCGGGATGTTTATCTCCTGAGAATCGCTAAGAAAGGGAGCACTTAGCATGAAGTGCATTTTGCTTGCTTTTGGCTACGTGGCTTGCAGGATCTTACTTCCCCAATCACAGATGGAACGCCTGTCCCCTGAAGCGGAAGCGTGGAGTCTTAACCACTAGAGAGACCTCTGTGCTTGCGTGCTAAGTCACGCAGTCGTGTCTGACTCTGTGGGGCCCCGTAGACTGTAGCCCACCAGGCTCCTCTGTCCATGGGATTCTCCAGGCAAGAGTACTGGAGTGGGTTGCCATGCCCTCCTCCAGGGGATCTTCCCAACCCAGGGATCAAACCCGAGTCTCATGTCTCCTGCATTGACAGGCGGGTTCTTTACCCTCAGGCCACCAGGAAAGCCCCAGTCCGGTTTGTTTTATTCACAGTTAATCCGAAGTGGATTTTTCCCACGTTTCTCTTCTTGATATTTCCTCCCACACATAGTCATACCGTCTGAGTCATGCATTTTGCAAGGTTATTTAAATCCTCAACCCCCACCCGCCACCCCTGACCATATGGTCTCCACAAACACATCACCTTGCAAATCTAAACCTTTCAAATGAGGGCTCCCGAGTGGCCTTTCGGTCGTGAATCTGATCATCACAAATATGGAGCTGTGTTGCAAATCTTTACTTCTCTGTCTTGGCAAAGTACATCTGGTTTCTGGATGTGGGCTGGGCTGTTGTCGGTGTGAGGAGCAGACACCCGTAAAGGCTTTCGTCCACATCACAGTATTTCCTCTTAGACGTGGCTGCCAGGTGCCCTTCGCAAACACCAAGTCTATCTCATTGAACGTCACGTTGTCTTTGCGTGTGTAGACACCTGCTCTCTAGCAAGCAAGTCACCACGAGTGTCCATGCCCTGCGTGTTTGGGTGCCCGGCCGCTGCAGTCGTGTCTGACTCTTTGCGACCCCATGGACTGTAGCCCGCCAGGCTCCTCTCTCCACGGATTCTCCAGGCAAGAACACTCGAGTGGGTTGCCGTTTCGTCCTCCAGGGAATCTTCCCAACCCAGGGATCGAACCCGTGTCTGTTGCACTGGCAGGCGGACTCTCTACCACTGAGCCACCTGGGAAGCCCTGAGTGTATTTCTTTATTTGCTTACGAAGCACACGTTTGTTTCTCTGTCGGCGTCGGTGAGGGGTTTGATTTAGAAAATTGCGTTAAAACAGGTGATGAGTGTCATCTCAGATTTGCTTGCGGTTCTCTCCGCATGTCGTTAAAATGATTGATCATTTAGGACACGGGAGGAAAGATGCAAGATTAAACCTGAGAGCCTTTACAAATTACCGGGGCTTACGTGAGCCGGGCTGTGTCAGGCTGTCAGAAACACCCCCCTACGTGGGTGTGAATGAGCAGGGAGAGGGCAACAGGGCTGCAAAGTCAGAATCTCGGAGGCAAACTGGGGGGGAGGCGGGTCATTGCCACTAGATGTGGTCATGATGTCGCTCAGTCGTGTCTGACTCTGTGCGACCCCCTGGACTGCAGCACGCCAGGCCTCCCTGTCCATCACCAGCTCCCAGAGTTTGCTCAACCTCGTCCATCAAGAGCGTGATGCCATCCAACCATCTCATCCTCTGTCGTCCCCTTCTCCTCCTGCCTTCAATCTTTTCCAGCATCAGGGTCTTTTCCTGTGAATCAGCTCTTCTCATCAGGTGGCCAAAGGATTAGAGATTCAGCTTCAGTCTCAGTCCTTCCAATGAATATTCAGGACTGATTTCCTTTAGGAGGGACTGGTTGGATCTTCTTGCAGTCCAAGGGACTCTCAAGAGTCTTCTCCAGCACCACAGTTCAAAAGCATCAGTTCTTCAGCGCTCAGCCTTCTTTGGGGCCCAGCTCTCACATCCGTACATGATGACTAGAAAAACATCTTCCTAAGGCTAAGATAACAGCCCCTCTGCCCACCACAGGCCCAGCATTCTCCTGCAGGACACAGCTTCTCAGTCAGGGCCAGCAAGGTCCATCACTCATGGACCCTGGTTCCACCGAACACCAGGGCAGACGCAGAACTACGGGAACCCCTGCTTCAGGGATCTATGCAAAGTCAACAACAAGGGACAGAGGAGCCGTGCAGGACAAAGTCCCCTTCTCACGGGAAAAGCTGGAAAAGTAGATGACTCACATCTTGCGGAAGTGAAATCTGAGGCTGCACAGCATCTCCTGCATGCCTTTAAAGAGAGCTCAGCAGGTCGGGAAGCGTCCAGCTCAGGCCTTTGCGGCTCTGAAACCAGACTCATCTTTTAAAGACTTGACAGCCTCTGGTGGGGAGAACAGACCCGTGAGCTGGTGGAGAAATTAGTTCAGAGAACGCACATTTGATTTGGCCAGCTAGCGCTAAGGGATCTTGCAAACCCTTTTAATTGTCACGATTCCAAGAGCCACAGCATAAGCCTCAATCCTTCCCTCACAGGAGAATCTTTCCAGATTTTGGACACTGAGCCTGGGCAGTTGTAACAAGGACATAAAATCCCTCTGGGGCCAAAAGCCAGCTTTGCAGGACCAGCCGGCAATGCAGCCAGTACGCCGGGCGGCAGTCAGGGCTCATCAGGCTGGTGGACGATGGCTTTAGTTCGCAGGCCCCCGTGCACTTCACACACCAGTTTCCTCATACTTGCTGGAACGTCTGTACTATCTGTGGCCAGCTGAATAAATGGCCCTTAAAGAGATCAGAATCCTCAAAATTCATACATATGTGGACAGCGAATGTTTTGCAGATGCGATTAACAATGTTGAGATGGGAGATTCTCCTGGTGAATCCATGGAGTCCAATATAACACAGAAGTCTTTATATACGAGGGAAGCTGATACACTTGTATATATGTTGCTCTGAGCAGAGAGCTCCGTGGTGGCTACAGCATATAATGAGAACGTCCCTGGATACTATGTTGTCTGGGCCATGCTAGTCACTCCCGTTACACAAACCCGGCGTCTTCCTGCAGCCCTGAGACTTGCACTCCGCTTGTAACAACTACACTCTCCCAGCTGGTGGTAAAAGTCAATAAGCCACAGGTAACCCTATCCCCCGTGAGCCACCCCTCCCGTCCCTTTGTTTGCTGTCGCCTTCACGGTTCAGAGCCCCCGAAAAAGCGAGGTCTCAGTTTATTAGAGACGGGTCACACTCAGCAGCAGCTTGCAATAAAGAAATTAGCAAACCAGAAGCTGCAATTCCGTGGAAACCCTCCAAAACGAAGACGATTTAAAGTGACAAGATCCAATTAAATTTAATTACCCAAGCTGTATTTTCATTTTAACTGACACTTTTTATTAAGCAACCGCATGCCGTAAAGCCAGCAACCCAGACCAAATTGCATACCGGTAATACAGTTATCGTATGCAAAATTCCGAGTATCTAATTTTCTAAAACAAAATTAGGCACAGGGGGTTTGTAAAAGGTTTTCTTTGTTTGGGGCTCCGGAACACAGCGTTCATCCTGTGTACCCTCCGTGCGGTATTATCTTTAGGTATTATCTTTATCACGAGAAACCTAAGCACCCTCACTCCCCAGTAAGAGTTATTCAGAAAGAGGAGGACGGATAGCTTGATTTGTTTCCACTTGCCTCGAATTCCGATACACCCGGCCGACCACAAAAAAGAAACCATTTTCCGTCTTTTCCTCTTTGAAACCTGTATCCCTTGGTCTGAAGCTGGAGAAATGTCCTCAGCAAGCTCAGGAAGGAAACACACTCGTAAACAGCGTCTCCACAAGAAGTTTCCTCGGCGTTCCTCGTCGGACGAAGTGCAAGTGTCAGTCACTCAGGCGTGTCTTTGCGACCCCGTGGACTGTCGCCCGCCAGGCTGCTCTGTCCATGGGGATTCTCCAGGCAAGAGCACTGGAGGGGGTGGCCACGCCCTTCTCCAGGGGATCTTGCCGACCCAGGGATGGAAGCCGGGTCTCCGCACTGCAGGCAGGTTCTTTACCGTCTGAGCCACCAGGGAAGCCCACGGTGGTGTGCGGTGAGGACAACGCACTGGGATAAAATGGACTCTGAAGCCTGAGATGACCCACGCACTGCTGGGCGGCTTACCTGGGCTCGCGTCCCCGGGTGCCGGCGACGAGGGACGTGATTTCAAAGCGTGGGAAGAGGGGTCATGAGACAACCTGCATCGTCTGGCTCTCATTGTGGATTCCAGATGTGACGGCACGCTCGGGTCCATCGCTTCCTCCCAGCTTCCCCGGCGTCAGGGCGATGGTGAGAAGACAGCAGATGATGGTGGTTCCCACCTCATTCCAGAGGGGCGGGAGCTGGGCCATGCGTCCATGTGGATGTTGAGAAGCGTTCCTCACTCAGCACAGGAAACGTCTCACGTCGTGACGAGTTCACAGACCACAGAGGCAGGGGGGTGGACAGCCTCGATGGACCCATGTGATGTGGTCCTGGATTGAAAATTACCTGCTGTAGGAGTTTCCTGGGGCGGCCTTATCCGATGCCACATACTGGGGAACCCAACATATCCAAATCCATCCTCCGCCCCCGGTCCTGGAGACCAGACGCCCGAGGTCATAGTGTCCCAGGGCTGAGCTCCCTGCAGAGTCTCCAGGAGAGGATCCTTCCTGCCTCTTCCGGCTTCTGGGGGCTCCGGGCGTCCGTCCCTGGGCTGGTGGCCGCCTCCCTCCCATCTCCGCCTCCGTCTACACGTAGCTTCTCCTGTGTGTCCATGTCTCTCGTCTTGTGTGTCTTATAAAGACCCTGTCCTTGGGTTTAGGGCCACCCCCATCCAGGAGGACCTCATCTCAGACCCTTCACTCCATCATGTCTGCAGAGACCTAAGGTTCCATTCTGAGGCTCCCAGGTTCAGACGTATCTTTGTAAAAAAGGGGCAGGCCACCCTTCACCTGGGAGCCACATGTCTGGAGGTCCAGGAAGTCCGGGTTCTAGACAGACGGTGATACCAAAGATCCTGTCTCCTCCTGGCCCCCTCTGCCCTTCTCCTCCTTCTTCTCTGTCTTCTCCTCTTCCTCTATCTTCTTCCATTTTTTTTCCTGGTCCTCCTCCTCCTTTATACCCCAAGCTCCATCGGATATTTCTTCTTCTCACCTTTGGAGGAGCTTCCCATTTGTATCTCCGTTGAATGACAGACATCACGGACTCAACGGACATGAGTTTGAGCAAACTCCAGGAGACAGTGGAGGACAGGGAAGCCTGGCGTGCTGTATCCCTGGGGTTGCAAAAAGTAAGACATGCCTGAAGCGACTTAGCACGCACCCAAGGACCACAGGCTCCATCGGCAGGTGTGGGAACAAAGAGCCCATGGGGTCTTTCCACCTTCTTCTTCAGCAAGGCGTCACGAAACTCCGCAGACGGACACAGGCAGAGAGTCCACGACACAGCTCTTAAGTCTTCATCCTGACCTCAGACATCCAGTCTTCTTCCACCATCACTCACGTACTGACAACTCGTCACGCGAAAGTGAGACCGTGCAGACTCCCTGGTTTCCCCTCCAGAGATCACAGACCCCCCACCCCCGCCCAGCTCACTTCAGGAAAGCCGTCGGTAAAATTCCAGGAATACAAGAAATAACCTACAGCGTCGTCCTGAGCCTCGCACGCAGTCCCGCCACTTCCGACCGCAGCGCTCAAGGTGTCAGAAGATGAGAGAGACATGCTTGGTGCCCAGACAAAGGCGACACAGTTCCGGCGAGGGGACCCGGGGGCCGTGGGCTTTCTCGGTTCAGAGCGAAGGCTCGTGTGCCCCGACCGTCGACCCCAGTCTCGAAAAGGAAACCGTCTGCTCAGGAAGCCCTCTTATTCGGGGCAATTAAGTGAAACTCCAGGAGCCTGGGAGAGACGGCTCAACATCGGCGCAGGGGGAGAAATAAACGTGCATGAAAGAAAACACGCTTTTGGGTTTTATGACGTGACAGAAAATTTTGAGTCTGTTCCCGTCCCGACGACTGCCTCCGGGAGGCTGTGTCTCTCTGTTGGCCAAGAGGCTACGAGAAGCAGGTGGAGGGGGCTCAACTCAGCCCTCCAGTTCATCGAGGGGAGACACAGCCCCCCTCCGAACACACCGGAGGTTCCTTTCTGTGCCTCACGCGGCTCACTCTCCACCCTCTCTGGTCATTCAGTCATTCGGTCACATGTTCCTGCCCCGAGTTGTGGCTACCACCTTTGAGTAGACAGCTAGGAGGAAAAAAGGATAAAACAGACTCACGTGGGCGTGCCTCTTCGGTTCCCCTTGGAGATGTAACAGTCTGGCTGTAGTGTCCTCAGAAAGTGACATGTAGATTTTCCACTTGCTCATTGCTGTAGCTTAGTCCCTCAGTCGTGTCTGAGTCTTTGCGGCCTCGTGGACTGTAGCCCCGCCAGGCTCCTCTGTCCACGGGCATTCTCCAGGCAAGATTAGTGGAGAAGGTTGCCGTGCCCTTCTCCACGGGGGGCTTCCCGAGCCAGGGATCGAACTCATGGTACTTACGTCTACCTGCGTTGGCAGGCGGGTTCTTTACCACTCGTGCCACCTAGGAAGCCCCTCCGTGACTATGCAGACACCTCAAAATATTGAAAGCAGAGACTCAACTAAAAGGTGTTTCCCCCATGATCGTAGCAGCACGGCTCACAAGAACCAAGAGGAGAAAACAGCTCAGATGTCCCTAAAGGGTTGCATGGACAAGCAAAAGTCTGTGCAACGGAATATTACGCAGCCATGAAAAGGAGCAAAGCCCCCTGACACAGGCTACAACGTGGATGGACTCCGAACACACGATGCTCGCAGAGAGAAGCAGACACAGAAGGAGACACAGGGTGTGACCTACCATTTACAGGAAGCGTCCTGAACACGCAAATCCACGGAGACAGGAAGCGGGGTCGTGGTAGCTAGGGGCGGGGCGGGGGCGGGGCAGGGGGAGTGACTCTTTATGAGTACAGTGACCCCTCTCAGGAGGATGAGAATGTCTGGAACCAGAGAGAAAGGGCGAGTGAACAGCACAGTGACCGTGTTAAATGCCCCCCTGAACGCTGCACTCTAAATCGGTTACTTTTATGTTATGTGAATTTCACGTCAATAAATTGGTTTTTAAACGCGCTGGGAAAAATACACATGTGGGTAAACATTCTTTTCCTTCAGTTGACACAAAATCCTGGCTACAAGGACGGAGGTTTGAGCCCTCAAAAACACAAACAAACAAACAAAAAACATAGAATACTATGAGGAAGATATTGAGAACCACGTCCATTCATGAAGCAAAAGCTTCATGGGTCAGCTTAATTCACGTGCCTGAGGACAGTTTACGGGAGCCTCGTAGCTGGGGGCTGCTCCCCGTGATAATCTCACCTTTCACATCCAAGAGCATCTCTCTGGATAATCTCAACAGTATTCTAATAACTCATCCCATCGCCAGCCCGTACCCAGTATTTATTGATTTTCCCACTCAAAGAAACCCTCAAGTCTGTGTCAACCGGAGAAGGCGATGGCACCCCCTCCAGTACTCTTGCCTGGAAAATCCCATGGACGGAGGAGCCTGCTACGCTGCAGTCC
>NW_011476020.1:0-1837 GCF_000754665.1 Bison bison bison | reverse complement strand
TGCACACACACACACACACACACACACACACACACGGGCTCACACCTTCCGGGATGTTTCTCCTTGGTGCTTGGAGCTAAGGGTCACCCTGGCCCACACCCGAGCACTGTTGAACTTGCTGTGCCCCCCTTTCTGGGGACATTCTCAAGTCGTAAAACGCCTGCAAACCAGGTCTGATCGGGACTGTCTGTCATGAACCCCCGCGGGCTCTGCCTCCCCAGTGCCAAATGAGAACCAAAACAGGCATCGTTCTGGACACCGCCGTGCCCACCCATCCACTACACACGACAAGAGTTTAGACGCATCGCCCCCCAAAACCAGGAACCACCCGGCCGGTTGGGTCAAACCCAGCCGACCTCATGTGGCTGGGGAGGGGGCAGGCGGTGATGATGGCAGGGTTTAAAAAAAAATTTCCCTCTCGACTCTCTGGGTCCACCTCGCAACGCACAATACCCTTTTATGGATGATTTCTGAATTTCCATTTTAATAAAATAAATGGTGGTACCTGCGGATAATGGCGCTGTTCAATATTTATGAAGTGCCTTTTTAGAATAAATTCAGAAATTCGGTATTAATCATTACAGCCATTACACTGCAAGAACACATAAATAACGAAAGGAAACACCGTGGTTTTTTTTTTTTTGAAAACCCATAATGGAAAGCAGCTGAGTACCCAATTTCATTTTGGAGGAATCCATCCTCCTCAAGGCTGGATTTATTGTGAATCTTCTGAGATGTTTCTCGGCTTACCCGGAGCTCAGAAAGGTAGGTGTGATCGTAACAGGTGCCCCCGCTCCCCACCTCCCCCGACACTGATGTGAATAAGCACTTTTTTATTTAATGCAAGTAAAGCTACTCGGGCTTCCCGCCCCCGCTCCCAGCAGCAAAGGAGAGTATTTGTCTTACAGAACTAGGCGGTCTGCATGCAGGGTTGGCGCCCAGACCCCCAGATGCGAGAGCAAATGGGTCTATTAAGAAGTGAAACCCATGGTCACACAGTAGGACCGGGAGAGCAAAGACCAGCAAAGACCCGGCTGAGCTGTGTGGATTTGCTTGTTTTCAGCAAAGCACACTCGAGGGCGACCCGTGGAAAAGCTTTTCTGCAGATTTCATACAGCCAGGTGGTGACTGCTTCTCCTGGGTTTCTGATTACTGCAGGCACTGTCCATGGGCAGGGCGTGCCGGGGCCCCAACGAGTTATCCAGCCAAGCCGTGGTTTCACACACAGACTCCCAGATCCAACTGCAACGGGCCTTTGTCCACACCATCGTGGTGGATAAGTCTGTGGCGGTAGCCACAAGAGATGACTCGAAACCAGAAGGTTTAAACAACAGACATCCATTGCCCCCTGACCCCCTACCCCAGTGCTGGACACCACACGTCTGAGGTCAGGGTGTCCCAGGGCTGAGCTCCATCCAGAGGCTCCAGGGGAGGGTCCTTCTCGCCTCTTCCGGCTTCTGGGGGCTCCAGGCGTCCGTCCCTGGGCTGGTGGCCGCCTCCCTCCCGTCTCTGCCTCCGTCTCCACGTGGCTTCTCCTCTGTTTCTGTGTCTCTCCTCTTCTGTGTCTTATAAGGACCCTGTGCTTGGGTTTAGGGCCACCCCCATCCATGAGGACCTCTTCTCGGAACTTTCACTCCATCACTTCTGCAAAGAAAGAAGTGAAAGTGTTAGTTGCTTCAGTCCTGTCCAACTCTGCCAACCCTTGGACTGTAGGCTCCTCCGTCCATGGGATTCTCCAGGCAAGAATGCTGGAGTGGGTTCCCACTGCCTTTCTCCAGGGGATCTTCCCAACCCAGGGATCGAACCTAGGTCTCCTGCACTGCAGGTGGATTCTTCA
>NW_011476019.1:9992-11681 GCF_000754665.1 Bison bison bison | reverse complement strand
GGCCACTTTGGGGAGGAAACCCTTCTGGAGAGCATTCCCTGCCTGTTCAGGAGAAGGGGGCAGCGGACGCTGGCGGACTCCATCTCCTGCGGAGGGGAGGGAGGAGGGGCTCCAGGGGTTCTTTGTCTGGACGGGAGGCTGTGCTTCTCAGCCTGGCCACGGAGGGGCAGCCTCGGCCTTCAGCGGGCGCTTCTCCCCGGCGGCCGAGGCTCCTCACTTTGGTCTATTCCTTCAGCAGCCCTGGGGATCCGGTGGTGGCAGTGACTGAGCCTAGCGGGAGAGAGTGCTCTCGGTCACTGCACAGATGCGGAAAGGGACTCGGGCCGAGCCCAGCGGTGCTCGATGAGGGCCTCACTGGACTGTGTGTGGGGGCGGGGAGGTGTCAGTGAGACCACGTCCAGGAAAGATGGCAGCCATTGAGAGAAACAGAAAGAACCTTCCAGGCTGGGAGGAGGAGGCGGAGCAAGGGGAGTGCGTGTGTAGAGAGGGAGCAGGCTCTGTCCCGTGGGTGGTCCAGGCGTGGGCTGTGGGAGGGACATGACAGATGTGAGCCACCGGGCACAGCCGGTTGGCAGCCAGGCTTTGGGAGGCCAGACGGAGATGGAGATGTGTGAGTGCAGGGCCGTGCTGGCCGGGGTTAGCTCTGATCGGCTCGGGGACACTGCCAGGCTTGGGGGCCCGCGGGTCTGCAGAGGTGGTCGTACAGCCCCTGCAGGGGCCTTCAGGATCTCCGCAGGGCACATGGCAGGGCGGGCCCACACGCCCACCTGTCTCAGGGTCCTTCCCACTTCCTCTTGCTCAGTACTGCCTGGAACTCTGGATGTGAATGTAAAACTCGGAAGACTCAAAAGGTTGAGATAGATGACAACCCAGCAAGGGATCTGGGGACCTTGATCCGAGTGAAAATGAAAAGACAACATGTCAAGTTTTGTGGCATGCCAGCTGAAGCTGTGCTGAGAGGGAAATTTGTAGCACTGAAAGCATTCATTAGGGAGGAAAAAAAATCTCAAATGAGTAATCTAAACCCTTCGCTCAGGAATCTAGAAAAGAGCAGAGTGAGCCCAAAGCAAGCAGAAGAAGCAACAGAATAAACACCAGAGCAGAACTCAGCAAAGCAGAAGGAAAAACTTAGAGAAGAATCAGTGAGACAACCGGGTCTTCACAAGATGAATGAAAGGGACAGACCTCTAGGAAGCCTGAGGAAGAAAGCAGAAACAATTCAGTTAAAAGTATCAAGAGCGCTGGGGGCAGGGGGGTGCGTTACTAAAACCCTGTCAGAAGGAGGGGAAAACAGGAGTTCCTCAGAAGCACAAGCGCTAGAACCCCCGCGGAACTAAGCAGACCGTCTGAGTGGCCCTGAGCCTGGTAAGGAAATGACGTCCAGGCCCAGGTAGTTTAACTGGAGAATTTTACCGACCTTTTAAAGAAAATACCGATTCTTTTTTTCCAGAAAATGTTAGAGGGAGAGTACTTCTCATTTCACCTTAGGAAGTTATTATTAAATTGATACCAAAACCATACAAGACAGCAGCCTCTCCCCCCCAAAAAAGAGCGAGTGTGTCATACAGTCACATGTGAATATTCATAACTAAATACTAGTAAATGCCCCCCTCTCCTTCCAAAAGAAATTCATGACCAAATAGAGTCGATGACAAAGACTGGTTCCATACTCGAAATTTAAGCAGTGGG
>NW_011476019.1:6513-7297 GCF_000754665.1 Bison bison bison | reverse complement strand
GGCCGGCAGGTGTGCCCGGAAGTGGTTGGCCTGTTGACTTGCCCCAGAGAAGTGTTTGCGTTTGTGACCACACGAGTGCGACTTCCCTGCCACCCTGCCCGCAGCTGCCCCCATCCTGCACCAGCGGGGCTGACGGAGGGGGCCCCAAACCCCCGGGGCTCCCTCCCACCCTGTCTGTTGCCAGCCCAGCAGTGCCCACAGCCTCGGGCCTGTCGGGGCCTTTGACCAGGCCCCCTCCTCCCTGATGGACCCCCATATGACTGAGGCAGGAGCCCTCCTTGGGGAGCCCGCACATAGCCCACCCCCTACCCTGGCCCTGCCTCCGGCTCTGAGGTCCCCAGAGGCCCAGCCCAGCTCTGCTGGGAGCTGGCCGCCCCCCTGCCCTCTCCTACCTAGGCCTGCCGCCCTCCCCACTCCTTGGGCCTGGAGCTGGGTCTGACCCCTCTGCTCCCCTCTTCCTCCAGGTCCCCGGGCCCCACACACACCCTTTCTCTGCGGCCCCTGCCCCACTCTGGATTTAGGATCCTTGGGCCTCCGGGCCTGGCTCCACCTTCTGGATCTTTCCCTCTGGGACCAACGGCCTCTCAAGCAGAATCCCTCTCCCAGGCCCCTCGCGCACCTTCTCACCTTGACAAGGGCTTGCAGGCAGGGGATGCATCCCCGACTGTCCCCGCCGCTGCCCCTGCAGCCTCTGCCACCTGCCTTTACCTCCAGGATCTCTCAGAGCCGGTGCGGGGCCGTTCTACTGCGGGCAGCGCTCCCGTCTGTCCCTACGGGGGCCCCT
>NW_011476019.1:5043-6413 GCF_000754665.1 Bison bison bison | reverse complement strand
CTGGACGGTGTCACCAGGACACCTGTCCCTGTCTGCTGACCCTGGCTGGAGCATCTCCCGCTGTGAACCTCTCCTGTGAACCAAGGTTCCAGTGGCCGTCTTGGTGCCAAGGAAAGCCCAGCACCTGGGGAGGGAGGGCGGGAGAGCTTCGGGGGGGGCCTGTCTCCTACATCTGAGTGCGTCGTGCGGAGGGACCTCTGCATTTCCTCCAGGTAAGCTTCAAAGACCCTCCTGAGTGGGTGGGACCCGCAGGCGGGGGTTCCAATGCCATTTTCCGCACTGTCCAGCCTGCAGCAGAACACCGTCCGCTCCTATGGGGTCCTCTTACCCACCCCTGCAGAACCCCACTGCTGTGGGTCTTTGGCTCTGTCCCCGCACCTCACCCCACATGACATCACGTGCTTAACACTTCAGGCAGCGAGCCCGGCGTTGACCCTGGTGGTCCTTTCCCATGGGACAGGACGGCCACTTTGCCAGGGTCATTCTCTGACTCCCAAGGGTGAGGTGTGGGACCATGAGCTCGGAATGGGGACCCCCGTTTCTGTCTCTGCCACCACCCTGCAGGCCAGGGTCACAGTCCCTACAGACCTTGGAGGTTTCTGTGAAGGAGAAGGGTTAAGACGTCTGCCCCGCCCCAGAGTGTCCGGGCCTGCCGCAGCTGTCTCCCCAGCCAGGCACCAAGGCCTGGCTTTGCGAGAGGCCTCTGATCCGCAGGGGATGAAGGAGGGTCTGTGAGGCCCCCAGGGCATGGGGCAGGGTAGACATGAGCCCCGGAAGGGTTCCTAAGACATGGGCTGCAGCCGGGCCCTGCCGCGGACCAGCGCAGCATTGGCCCACAGCCAGCAGCCTGCCCAGGCAGCCCTTGCCAGCTGGGCAGGCTCTCCGGCTGCACTCGAGCCTCCATGGCACCCTCTCCCTTCAGAGTCGGCCTTCTCCGGGAGCCACCCCCGCCAGGCCCAGGCTCTGGGCCTCCACCTGGCCTGGGTGCTGGCCAGTCGTATGGGTGCGTCCTCATTTTGGTATCCACCTGGCACAGGCCAGGCAGATGGACAGTCCCCCACTCCGCCTGTACCCAGGCTCCCGGCGGGGGCATGGGTGGGGCCAGGAAACTCACCATCAGGCACGAGGTGGGCCTGAGACAAGGCTGGGGACGGTCCTGTCCTGCGGGCAGCAGACACAGGTGGCACACGGCCAGGGGCGGGTAGAGAGTTGCATTCAGACAGTCCTGAGGTGCCCGTCACAGAGCTGGGGCCTGAAGGACCTCTGGGGCTGGAGGGGGCAGGGAGGTGATGGCGTCTGAGGTTCCCGTCCGTGAACCCAGTCCAGCTGGGCGACACCTCTAGAGCCAGGAGCAGGGCCGACAGAGCGGC
>NW_011476019.1:2132-3222 GCF_000754665.1 Bison bison bison | reverse complement strand
CAGATGGGCTCCTTGGAGCCCCAGGGCAGGGCTGGGCTGGGTGGGTGGGGACGCTGGGGGTCAGGAAAAGCCAGCCCTGCTGAGTGTTCCTGTCTCTGGTTTCCAGTTTCATTTGTGGAAAATAAGCTGGCCCATTCCTTGAAGTTTGGGGTTTTATGGGTCTTGTTCCCCAGGTCCCATATCTTTGGCCCAAAGGAGAATCCAGCCCTTTCCAGGAGAGGGGATTCCCTTGGGGTCCTGGGTGCCACCTGGGGTTTAGTGATCATCTCAAGCTGGGAACATGGAGGGCATCTTCTGAGGGGCCTGCTAAGGGGCAGCTCAACTTTCCTTTCCCTGACACCCCACCCACCAGGGCCATCAGGCCCCTCCCACCTCCCCCACCAACACATGGCCAGTTCTGGGTTCCCATCCTCCCCAGGACCCTCTCCTTTGCTCTCAGGTTGGACGGAGGCCATGTGCCTTTAGGATCTGAGACTCCACAGACCTGCATTCTGAGTGTCTGTCCCTTCTCGACCTCCTTTGCCCACAGTGTGGGCACACCCCACCTCAGCCCTCATGACCCTCACCAGGGGCCATGGCTTCACTTGGGCAGGGCCACCGAACCTCTGTGTCTGCCCACCCCATCAGGCCAGGGCTCAGAGGCTGCACCACCCCAACATGGGGCACTTAGGAAGTTATCTCCTACTGTTCCTTGGAAAAGCCAAATAAAGTTGAGGTTTCATGAAACTGCACAGAGAGGACATTCCAGTGTGGCCTTTCTCTAGCCTGAGTCTCGCCCTGGTGCTCTGCAGCCCTCACTTGCACTTTCCTCACCTGGACAGACTCCCTGGGTGTCCCCTGCCCAAGCAGACCCCTCGCCAAGTCCACCTCGCTCAGAGGCTGCCTGTCTCAGCCCCAACAGGGCATCCTGATGTGCTGTCCGACCCAGCCAGTCCTGGCACTGTCTGGGTCGGAGCCCTTGACACCCATCGGGCCAGACTCCGCCCCACCCCGGGGTGCCCTAGGCTACCTCACTGGAGCAGGTCCTAGAGGCCCAGAGACTTTTGCCCCACCCCCACCTCACCACTGCCCCTCCTCAGACGCCTGGGGT
>NW_011476019.1:0-2032 GCF_000754665.1 Bison bison bison | reverse complement strand
GGGGGTCCCTACCGGGGGGACCCGAGGGCCAGCCGGCCGCGCTCCCCCGCCCCGGACCTCCCCATTGGACGGCCCGTTCCAGTTGCCGGGAGCCTGGGCTGGGTTTCAGATCCCCAGGCCTCTGCATCCTCGTGGCCTCGGGCACATCGCTTAAGGTCTTCAGGCTGGACCCTGCTCCTGGCAAATGGGGTCGGGGGTGGACCCGCCTCGTGAAGGGGAGGGAGAGGGGATGGCCCTGGTCCTGTGTGGAGCTGGTTTCCAGGAACCACCGCCACTGGGGGCCCCACCTCCCTCCCCAGGGTCTGGACCATCTCTTCCATGACCTTCCCAAGGCTGGGCCTTTCAAATCTCCACTAGCTGTTGCCTCTGCCTGGAGGCAGGAGGACCACGGAGGGGAGCAGCCCTGTCAGTAAAACCCCAGAGGCATTCTGTGTGCTGACCTGGCAGTGCCAGGGTACAGCTGTCCCGTGTGTGTGCGTGTGTGTGCATGCGTGTGTGTGTGCGCGTGTGTGCATGTGTGTTGGGGGGAGACTTACCACAAGTCATCTGACATCTGGCAAGGGCTAGGGAGGAGGTATTCAGCGGGGAGACCCAACCGGAGGTGATGAGTGAGAGAGGCCAGGGGAGAGGAGCCGGGAGCAGAGCCCGGCGGTGTCGGGGGGCAGGCCCTGCCTGCTGAGGGCCTGCTGGAAGTGCGGAAGGGGCCCAGGTGGCTTGGACGGGGATGGTGGAGGAGAGACCACCCGAGCTCTGCCTGCTCCTGAGAAGACTGAGGCCCCGGAAACCCTGGGGCAAGAGGGCAGAAGGTGGGAGAGAAGCAGGCAGGATGAGGTGGTCAGGGGTGGGGGGCAGGGGACAAGTGGCCTGTCTCCCGGATCCACTTTGGGAGGTCTAGCCAGATGTTTCTCTGTGCGTCGTCTCTGGGAGGGCACGGGGTCCCAGCCTCTCAGCCTGGAAAGACAGGCCTTACCCTGAGATAGAGTCAACTTGGGGTGGGGGCTTACGTGGAGGAGGCCTCCAAGGCATTGCCAGTGTCTTGCTGGGACTTGGGGAGCCTCGTGAGGGAGCCAGAGTGGACAGAGCAGGGGGTGCAGAGGAGGGGGTGCCCGTGGCGGGGCAGGAGGAGAGCCAGGCCGTCGTGGAGTCCCGGGAGGTGTGGGGGCAGAGGGCACTGGCACAGACACTGTGCCAGACACTGGCACAGTGAGTGGGCAGTGCATTTGGGCGGGTTCAAGATCGAGGTCTGAATCAGCACAGCTCCAGCTGCAGGGACCGCGCTCTGTGGCAAGGCACCGCCTGCTTGCCTCGGGGCTGGACTGACAGGGTCCCGCCCGAGCGTTGGAGCTGCCCTGTCCCCGGCCCTCTCTCTTGACCTCTGACTTTCATTAGATCTGAGGCAGCCGGGCTGCTAGCCCGTCCCAGCCTTTTCTGCCTCCCGTCTTAGGAGGAGAGGTCCCACAGGCTCGTCCTCTACATGGGCTCTGTCCCGCCAGCGGGTGGGGTTTTTAGCTCTGTTGGGTGGGGCCTGGGTGCCAGCCACCCTGGGGGAGCTTTCTGGGGCCTATTCAGCATGGGCTGAAGTGCACACAGCAGCCTTGGGTGAGTTCTTGAGCTGTGCTTAGTCGCTCAGTCATGTCTGACTCTGCGACCCCATGGACTGCAGCCCGCCAGGCTCCTCTGTCCATGGGATTCTCCGGGCAAGAATACTAGTGTGGGATGCTGTGCCCTCCTTCAGGGGATCTTCCCAACCCAGGAATTGAGCCGGGGTCTCCTGCACGGCAGGCAAATTCTTTACCAGCTGAGCTACCAGGAAATTTCCTGGGTGACTTCTTTTTTTTTGGGGGGGGGTGACTTTTTTTTTGGTGCCAAAAGCTGGAGACGTCTCACTCTGTTAATCCTCCTGCGAAACCTCTGGGGACCCAGTGTACAGGTAGAGCGGCTGGTGCTCAGAGAGGTTAAGTTCTGTGCCCAAGGTCACACAGCAAGTGGTAGACCCAGACATCTGATGCACCTGCCTGTGGCCCTGAGGCCC
>NW_011476018.1:8965-12169 GCF_000754665.1 Bison bison bison | reverse complement strand
CAGAGGATGAGATGGCTGGATGGCATCACCAACTCAATGGACATGAGTTTGGGTAAACTCTGGGTGTTGGTGATGGACAGGGAGGCCTGGCGTGCTGCAGTCCATGGGTTCACAAAGAGTCGGACATGACTGAGTGATGGAACTGAACTACCATCTTTAAAATGCGTCCTGAACAATTTTTAAAGCATTTTCAAATTTTAAATTTTCAAAGTATCCTTTGAAAGAATTGCTACTGTTTTGTTAAATTTGTACTTTGATACAATAATCTAGTTTTTTCTTATTTCATTCAGCTTAATGGGTATTTTTCTGACAATATTGATCATATCCTAAGGAAGAAATAAGTGAAAACTAGTTGGTTAAATGATTTAAATATATGTAAGGAGGAAAGCAGTTTCAGAAATTCTTTAAGTTTCTGTTGAAAGGCTAATGTTACATTTCTTTTTTTTTTAATGCAACATTGATTATTTATTCTTCTCATTCTCAGTACAAGCTGATAGTTAATCATGCAAAGTCATGTTTCTTGAGGGTAGATTATTGAGAGAAACATGAAGGAAACTACATTTGTAATTTATCTCACTTGGTTGACCCTGTGAAGTACTCTGTTCTTCCAATTACTTATTTTCTTATGTACAGTAGATATTGGTTAACATCAAGGCTATTTAATAAACTTAGAGCTTAAACATGGTTCATTATTCCATGACAAAGGAGAAACAGTGAAGACATTGAAATTTCATTAAAAATTTAGTTGAAGGTAGTGGCTATTCTAGAAAACTGATTACTTATAAACATAAAAATATGTTTCTTCATCATTGATAGATGTCAAGGGATCACTGAATGTAAAATAATTGCAGTTAAATTGTGGAATATATTCTCAATGGGAAATAAAAATTTCTATATTTCATGAGATATTACCAGAAGATTTGCCTTAGTTTTGAAAACATCTGTAAAGGGCTCAATCGTACATCAGAAGTTTCTTGGGAGAGCAATCTCTGGTATATTTAGTCACAGAGTTTAGACAGCATTAATAGTCCCTTTTATGTGGTCAGAAAATGCCTGCAGTCTCACAGGCCATGTTAGGTAACATACTAAGAATATTTCTGGTTGTTTGGAAGCCTGAGTTTTGAAGGTTAAATTGGGAATCTGCTTTTACCAAAGACTTTGATGATTCTTTAGTGGTGTCTCCATTTTAGGGTCTAAACTAATTCAAGGAACACTAGGCAGTCAGTTATCCTCAAACAATTTTAAAGAGTAATGAAGAAGCCTAGGAACAAGGGTGGGTATTTGTTGTCACACCCCTTAGTGGCAGTATATAAAAGGCTTGGACAGATGGAGCAAGTCATTCCCAGGAAACGTGGTCTTTGCTGCTGAACACTCATCTCTTAACAAAAATGTCCTGTGGCTTTTTCAATGAGGGCATCTACCCAGGTTACTGCTGGGGCAGTTGGGGATACCCCCTGGGCTACAGTGCTGGCTGTGGATACGGTAGCACCTATTCCCCAGTGGGCTATGGTTTCAGATGTGGATATGGTGGCTTCCGCCCATTTGACTACAGCAGATACTGGACATTTGACCTCTATTAATCAGCTTCTAACCACATGAACTGTACAGTAATCTGCATCACTCAGAACCAAACTTGAAGCAATATCGTACTGACAGCTTTCTGGAGTATAGAACGTGGACTTCCTATTCTCTATGTATCGAACTGTGCAAAGTAGAGAGATCATAAACTTTGTGAACTGAACTGTAACTGAAGCCTGAATTTTTGTTGATAGAGTACTGTACCTTAGGATTTTCAATGGCCTAGTGCAGTATATTTGATTTTCATGTTCCCCCTAAATTCTGGTTGAGTTTTTACATTGATTTCCCTATTCTAATAAATATACTTAATTTAGCCTATCAATGTGACTTTTCAATTTTGTGGTGTTCTGTTGATTCATTCTTTGTGGATATATTTTCCTTCTGCATTTTGGAGTGAGGGTAATGTTTTGCTATTATAAGCATTCTATCTACTGGAGGGATATTGATTTAAGACAAAAGTAAGCAGTGTATGGTGAATGTTCATGGACTCTTCTTTCATTTTTTTATTCATATTATAGTCTTGAATGAGAAATCCGGGGATTAAAATTAGCCATAACCTCTTTAATCTCCAGTGTGTTAAGTGTCTCAATAAGAATACTCTCCAGTTTTAAGAAAACTCTCCAGTTTCCTATTGTCTTCTGGATGTCAACAATGCCAACTAGAACAACTAGTGTACAGGAGGAATCTTAAAATTTACATCCCTTCTATGTCCATTATATTCTAAGTTTGATTTTGGTTTGTATGGCTACTTTCTTGAATCCATGAATTTAATGGTTAAACTATTACTAACAAAGGGACAAAATTGTGAATTAAAATAAATCCCAGTGATGTTACAGTGGTATATGCCTCACACAGCAAGCTAAGAAAAGGTTATTCTCTCGAGTATTCTCAATGGACGGCACGAAGGAAGATGATAAATATGTTTTAAACCTCTTTAAATATAAAAGGTCAAAGAAGGTGAGTTTTCTTTACAGTAAGTTGTAGTTCACATTCTGGTTTATTCCTGAACCACCAAACTTGACAAAATGGACATGGAAGAGAAATGGTAGAATTTATTGCATTAGATCAAACTTGACCAAAATGACAGTCCCCTGTGTAATATCCACATCCTCCTGGGTCCCTAATTGTGAATTCAAGCATAATTCAACAGTGCACTGAATTAACTGTTAATGCTTTTTCTAAAAGATGTTACTGTAATTATTATATATCACTTTAAGAACACTTCTAATATTAACATTATAATGAATTTCTAATGTCTATTTCTTGTAATCTCTTCCAGTGTAAGCCTATGAAGCAACATAAAAGCTAATCCAGGATAATGCATTTGTATAGGCAGCAAAATGATGTGATAGATGTAAGGCTCTCTGAAAAATTCAACATTATCCAAGTGTATAATCAAGATCATCAAAACAAATGGAGTATTTTATATATGTAAGAAAATTTTCTATCAAGCAAGATTAAAAACATTTAGAAATCAGCATATACTAAAATCATGTACAAGTTTTAAAACTGGAATATATCTGTGTAATTATCAGAAAAATCAAGATATAGAAATTTTCTGTCACCCAAAAAACTCTCTCATGCTGTCCATATTTTAGTCATACTCTCTCTCCTGACTCTTGACAA
>NW_011476018.1:4802-6624 GCF_000754665.1 Bison bison bison | reverse complement strand
AAACTGACTGTTTTGTCAATCAGTAAAATGGTGAAGCCAACACTCAGGGCAACATGATACAGAGGTTAACACTACTCCATGGGGAGTGAACAGTGAAAAATATTTTTCATTGACTGCTGACAAAAGGCAGGATTGGGCAAGAGAGCAAAGAAGTATTAGTGATAGCATGGAAGAGGATTACATTCATACATGTCGTTTCTAGTAAACCTTTTACAAATATTGTTGTTAAGGCTTATTTAATTCTTGCAATCCTTCATGTAGTTCTAGCCTTCCTTTTATAGTCCTTACACAAATGTGCCTGGTTTCTGTCATTACTATAAGATATAAGATGTTTTTATTGAACATTATGTTAAATAATACTACTGGCTCTAATTTTGCCTTGAAAGGAAAATGGCTTTTTGTTTTACTAAATTTATTGATACATGTATAGTTATTTCTATTTACTTTCTAAATTTAAGCTTGTGATCGCACACCTGTTTACTTTGTGTTTGCACAGCAATTCAGAATATTTTATTGATTGTACCTGCACTTTGGTGACCCTTTATGAGTATATCAGCACATTGTACTTCTCAACATAAGAACAAATAGAAAAGTAGAATTCTGGAGCAAGAATGGGATTTCGGGAGGTTACAATGTCCAGTCTAGAACCTACTGAGTAGATAAGCTTTGTTTATGTTGCTTTACAGTTATGACAAATCAAAGTGTAGGATAGGTTGCATTTTCAAAAACTTTTCTAGGGCAGGGTCTTGAGGTCTCTACTTGAGCTTTTCATCAATTCAGGGACAAGCAACTGTTAAGATTAATATGATTCCTACAGCTCAGAGGTATTCACTGAAACACTTGCATATCCTGAAAAGTGAGTGAAACCATTTACTATTGTTACAGAGTATAAGCTCATATGGCTTGCTGCCTGGCAGGTCAATAAATTGAGACTAGTTGTTGGGACAAGGAATAGAGACTTTGTTCAGAAAGCCAATAGACTGAGAAAATGGTGCAGTCCCAAAGAACCATCGTACTCAATTTTAGAATTCAGATTTCTTTTATACTAAAAGGGGGAGGGGTATGGTTGGTTGTTGTTAACTTCTTGGCATCAAAATCCTTTGTTTTTGTAGTTGTGCATGTAGGTCAGGTCAGGACGTCCCTGTAAACAAGGCAAATGTGATTCTCTCTTCTGCAACTTTTTCATCTCTGATGGTGGTAGTTTAATCTCTCAGTTATGTCCTACTCTTGTGATCTCTTGGACTGTAGCATATCAGGCTCCTCCATCCATGGGATTTCCCAGGCAAGAATACTTGAGTGGGTTGTCATTTCCTTCTCCAGGGGATCTTACCAACACAGGGATCGAACCCACATCTCCTTTTTCATCTTTATATCGATGCAAAAGTGCTATGCCTTTAAAGGTCAGAGTCTTGAGAATGGGCCATCCTGTATACTTCAGGCTATAGGCAACATTCTTAACTTGTAGCAAATCAGTAGAATACAAAAGTTGAAGTAAAAGAAACAGACACAATATGGAGTCAGAATTGTTCTTCCCTATTACCTTATCTGGATGCTTTTTGAGAGAAATAGGTATTTGACTTTCACTATAAAAATTCAAGGCAAAAGCCTTAGAGAAACGCTTAAAAAAGAAAGACACTGCCTTATGATTTTGAGTCTATGGAAAATGTATGTTGAAATGAAAACCACAGATTTTTAGGCTGAAATTAGTGCTACAAGCTCAGGCTTTTTTTTTTTTTTTTTTAAGACTTTTGAGATTTCCCCAAGTTACAACTGTAAGGCATGTAATTTCTTCTAGAAAATATTTAATTTTAACTTAGGTTTT
>NW_011476018.1:0-1890 GCF_000754665.1 Bison bison bison | reverse complement strand
CTGCCATAAGGGTGGTGTCATCTACATATCTGAGATTATTGATATTTCTCCCAGCAATCTTGATTCCAGCTTGTGCTTCATCCAGCCTGGCATTTCAGATGATGTACACTGCATGTAAGTTGAATAAGCACCGTGACAGTCTACAATCTTGATGTACTCCGTTCCCGATTTGGAACCAGTCTGTTGTTCCATGTTTAGTTCTAACTGTTGCTTCTTGACCAGGATACAGATTTCTCAGGAGGTGGGTAAGGAGGTCTGGTATTCCCATCTCTTTCAGAATTTTCCACAGTTTGTGATGATCCACACAGTCAAAGGCTTTGACATAGTCAATAAAGCAGAAGTAGATGTTTTTCTGGAACTCTCTTGCTTTTTTGATGGTCCAGTGTATGTTGGCAATTTGAGCTCTGTTTCCTCTGTCTTTTCTAAATCCAATTTGAACATCTGGTAATTCATGGTTCAAGTACTGTTGAAGCTTGGCTTGGAAAATTTTGAGCATTATTTTGCTAGTGTGTGAGATGAGTGCAATTGTGCAGTAGTCTGAACATTCTTTGGCATTGCCTTTCTTTGGGATTTGAATAAAAACTGACCTTTTCTATTCCTGGGGCCATTGCTGAGTTTTCCAAATTTGTTGACATATTGAGTGCAGCACTTACACAGCATCATCTTTCAGGATTTGAAACAGCTCTACTGGAATTCCATCACCTCCACTAGCTTTGTTCGCAGTGATGCTTTCTAAGGCCCACTTGACTTCACATTCCAGGATGTCTGGCTCTAGGTGAGTGATCACTCCATAGTGGTTATCTAGGTTATCTTTTTGTATAGTTCTTATGTGTATTTTCACCACCTCTTCTTAATATCTTCTGCTTCTGTTAGGCCCATACCATTTCTGTCCTTAATTGTGCCCATATTTGCATGAAAAATTCCCTTAGTACCTCTGATTTTCTTGAAGAGATCTCTAGTCTTTCCCATTCTATTGTTTTCCTCTATTTCTTTGCATTGATCACTGAGGAAGGCTTTCTTATCTCTCCTTGCTAATCTTTGGAACTCTGCATTCAAATGGGAATATCTTTCCTTTTCTCTTTTGCCTTTAGGTTCTTTTGTTTTTTCAGGTGTTTGTAAGGCCTCCTCAGATATATTACATCCATGAGTCAAGGTAAACTGAAAGGAGTCAAATTTTGGCAGGAGATGGCAAGAGTGAACATCGACATTTTAGGAATCAGTGATCTAAAATAGACTGGAATGGTTGATTTTATCTCAGATGACCATTATATCTACTATGTGGGCAAGAATCCCTTAGAAGAAATGGAGTAGCCATTCAAAAGAGTCTGAAATGCAGTGCTTGGATGCAATCTCATAAATGACAGAATGATCTCTGTTCGTTTCCAAGGCAAACCATTCAATATCACAGTAATCCAAGTCTATGCCCTGACCAGTAATGCTGAAGAAGCTGAAGTTGAATGGTTATATGAAGACCTACAAGACTTTAGAACTAACACCCCAAAAAGATGTCCTTTTCATTATAGGGGAATGAAATGCAAAAGTAGGAAGTCAAGAAACACCTGGAGTAACAGACAAATTTTGCCTTAGAGTACAGAATGAAGCAGGGAAAAGGCTAATAGAGTTCTGCCAAGAGAACGCACTGGTCATAGCAAACACCCTCTTCCAACAACACAAGAGAAGACTCTACACATGGACATCACCACATGGTCAACACTGAAATTAGATTGATTATATTCTTTGCAGCCAAAGATGGAGAAGCTCTATACAGTCAGCAAAAACAAGACCAGGAGCTGACTGTGGCTCAGATCATGAACTCTTTATTGCCAAATTTAGACTTAAATTGAAGAAAGTAGGGAAAACCACTAGACCATTCAGGTATGACCTCAATCA
>NW_011476017.1:27300-30802 GCF_000754665.1 Bison bison bison | reverse complement strand
CTGCTTTTTAATATGCTGTCTAGGTTGGTCATAGCTTTTCTTCCAAGGAGCAAACATCTTTTAATTTCATGGCTGCAATCACCATCTGCAGTGACTTTGGAGCCCAAGAAAATAAACTGTGTTACTGTTTCCATTGTTTCCCCATCTATTTGCCATGAGTGATGTGAATGGATGCCATCATCTTAGTTTTCTGAATGTTGAGTTTTAAGCCAACTTTTTCACTCTCCTCTTTCAATTTCTTCAAGAGGCTCTTTAGTTCCTCTTCGCTTTCTGACATAAGTGTGGTATCATCTGCATATCTTAGATTTCTCCTGGCAATCTTGATTGCAGCTTGTGCTTCATCCAGCTTGACATTTCACATGACGTACTCTGCATATAAATTAAATATCAAAGTCTATACCTGCCAGAGATGCTCAGAGGGCTCAAACAAAACCTTGTGCACCCCAGGACCCAGAGACCCCACAGAGACTGAGCCAGACCTACCTTTGAGTGTTTGCATGTCTACAAGTCAAGAGTGGCCTTCCATGAGCACAGGGGCTCTGGCTGCAGCAGACCTGAGAGGCATGCCAGGTGGCCTAAGTCCTCCTGGAGGAGGTTGCTGTTACCCTCACCATAGAGCCACTGAGCAGACTACTCACAAACTGGAGAACAATCATACCAAAGAAGTTCTCACATTGTTTCAAAAGTTCTAGGACCCCTTGTATGCTACTTGTTGCTTTTCCCTTGCTGCTTTTAGTTTTCTTTCTTTGTATTTAATCACTGCTAGCTTGATTAATATGTGTCTCAATGGGTTTCTCCTTGGGTTTATCCTGTAAGGGACTCTCTGTGCTTCTTGGACTTGATTGACTATTTCCTTTCCCATGTTGGGGAAGTTTTCAACTATAATTTCTTCAAAAAATCTATTAGTACCTTTCTTTTTTTCTTCTTCCTCTGGGACTCCTATAACTCGAATGTTGGTGTGCTTAATATTGTCCCAAAGGTCTCTGAGGTTATCCTCAATTCTTTTCATTCTTTTCCCTTTGTTCTGCTCTTCAGCAGTTATTTCCACCGTTCTATCTTCCAGCTCACTTTTCCTTTCCTCTGCCTCAGTTATTCTGCTATTGGTTCCTCCAAGTGTGTTTTTAATTGCAGTAATTGTGTTATTCATCTCTGTTTGCTTATTCTTTATTTCTTCTATGTCCTTTGTGATTGTATTAACTGTGTTAAATGTTTCTTGCATTTTCTCCATTCTGTTTTCAAGTCTTCAGAGCATCTTTACTATCATTATTCTGAATTCTCTTTCAGGTAGATTGCTTATCTCCTCTTCGTTTATTTGGTCTTGTGAGTTTCTACCTTGCTCTTTCATTTGTGCTGTATTTCTCTGTTTCTTTATCATTTTTTTTCCTAACTTGCTCCACTTGGGGTCTCCTTTTCCCAGGCTTTAGTGTTGTATTCCTTCTTCCTTTTGGTTTTTGCCCTTGGAGGGATAGGTTGGTTGGATGGTTTGTGTTGATTTCTTGTTAGGGGTGACTTGTGCCTGTGTTCTTATCTGATGCATCTTGTCATGATGAAATCTGGCAGTTCCAGAAGAAAGAATACACACATCAGTGAAGCAAAATGATCTTTTTCCCCTGTCTGCCCACTTCCTTTCTTGCTCTCCTGAAGTTCAGGAACACTGATTCTACAATGACAGTGCTTCTGCACCGTGGAGGCTCAACAGCCCCCAGCCCTCACACCTGTGGGTAGTGGACCCTGTACATTTTTTCTTTTTTTTTTTTGGACCCTGACATTTTTAAAAATATTTATTTATCTATCTTTGGCTGCACTGGGTCTTTGCTGGTGCACGAGGGTATTCTCTAGTTTTGGTGTGCAGGGCCTACTCTTGCTTGCAGTGCATAGGCTTCTCATTGCGGTAGCTTCTCTTGTTGCAGAGCACAGGCTCCGGGGGACATGGGCTTCAGTAGTTGTAGTACACTGGTTTAGTTGCCCCACAGGATGTGGGATCTTCCTGGATCAGGGATATAACCTGTGTCCCCTGCATTGGCAGGGGAACTCTCAACCACTGGACCACCATGGAAATCCCTGCTGCCTCCATTTAGAATGAATGTATGGACTTGTAGTTGAGAAAAGTGGACCTGATCATATTTTCATTTCAGAGAAATTTATATATTAAAATATATAGAACTATTAGAACTGTTCATCCTAAGACATAACAAGTTATGACTATAATTGTGTATCATTTCTATTTTAGCAACAATGTCAAGGCATTGCTTATTTTCCATTAGTATGAAAGTATAATTTTCTAAATTATTGAATTATTGAGACTTTAATTATATAGAAGGCTTCATCACTTTTAACCTAAATTAGAAGAACTATTTTTAAAACAGTTGTTTTTTTTTTTTTAGTTTTAGTTTTTTCCCTATTTAAAGAAGTCACATATTGTTACTGCATAAAATTTGTGAAGGACAGAATTTAGGTGTTTTAAAAGATATATTTTCAGTCATGCTTAAGTAATTATATTCATGTTTTGGTTTTACAAAATAGTGACCCTGTGTTATATGATATTATTTAACAACTTTTGTTAATAATATATCATGATCATTAGTTACACTGTATAAAATATTCTTTGAAAATATGTTTTTTTTGTGGTTGTAAGTTATTCTTCAAATAAGGTATCCTAATTTTATTAAACAAATCCTGCTTTTTGGAGATGGAGTTTCCCAGTGTTTCATATGTTGAATTGTGGTACTCCAAACATTTGTTACTGTTATTCAGTCACTCAGTCATGACCAAATCTTTGCGACCCCATGGGTTGCAACATGCCAGGCTTCCCTATCTTTCACTATCTTATGGAGTTTGCTCAATCTCATGTCCATTGTGTCAGTGATGTCATCCAACCATCTCATCCTCTGTCACCCCTTCTCTTCATAACCTCAATCTTTCCCAGCATCAGAGTATTTTCCAATGAGTCGACTCTTCACATCAGGTGGTCAAAGTATTGGAGCTTCAGCTTCAGCTTCAGCATCAGTCCTTCTAAATGAATATTCAGGATTGATTTCCTTCAGGATTAACTGGTTTGATCTCCTTGGGAGATCCAGGGGACTCTCAAGAGTCTTCTTCAGCGCCATGATTAGAAAGCATCAGTTCTTCAGCACTCAGCCTTCTTTCTGGTTCAAGTCTCACATCGATACATGACTACTGGGAAAACCATAGCTTCGACTAGACGGACCTTTGCCAGCAAAGTGATGTCTTTGCCTTTTAATATGCTAAGTTTGTCATAACTTTTCTTCCAAGGAGCAAGCATCTTTTAATTTCATGGCTGCAGTCACCATCTGCAGTGATTTTGGAGCCCAAGAAAATAAAGTCTGCCATTGTTTCCATTATTTTCTTCATCTATTTGCCATGAAGTGATGGGACTGGATGCCATGATCTTAGTTTCTTGAATGGTGAGTTTTAAGCCAGCTTTTTCACTGTTCTCTTTCACCTTCATCAAGAGGCTCTTTAGTTCCTCTTCACTTTCTGC
>NW_011476017.1:26975-27200 GCF_000754665.1 Bison bison bison | reverse complement strand
ATGAACTCTGCATAGAAGTTAAATAAGCAGAGTGACAATATACAAACTTGACGTACTCCTTTCCCAATTTTGAACCAGTCCATTGTTCCATGTCCGGTTCTAACTGTTGCTTTTTAACCTGCATACAGGCTTCTCAGGAGGCAGGTAAGGTGGTCTCATATTCCCACCTCTTTAAGAATTTTCCAGTTTGTTGTGATCCACACAGTCAAAGGCTTTAGCATAATC
>NW_011476017.1:24753-26686 GCF_000754665.1 Bison bison bison | reverse complement strand
TATTTTTGTATTTCATATTCTTCTATGTATTCTTGCCACCTCTTCTTAATCTTATCTGCTTCTATTAAGTCTTTACTGTTTCTGTTCTTTATCATGCCCATCTTTGCATGAAATGTTCCCTTGATATCTCCAATTTTCTTGAAGAGATTTCTATTCTTTCCCATTTTATTGTTTTAATCTAAACCCTTGAATCTATTTCTTTGCATTGTTCATTTAAGAAGGCCTTCTTATCTTTCCTTGCTATTCTCTGTGATTCTGCATTCAGCTAGATATATCTTTTCCCTCTCCCCCTTGCTGTTAGCTTCTCTTCTTTCCTCAGCTATTTGTAAAGCCTCTTCAGACAACCACTTTGCCTTCTTGCATTTCTTTTTCTTTGGGATGGTTTTGGTCACTGCCTCCTGTACAATGTCACGACCCTCTATCCATAGTTCTTCAAGCACTCTGTCTACCAGATCTAATCCCCTGTATCTATTCATAACCTCCACTGTATAATCATAAGGAATTTGCTTTAGGTCATACATGAATGTCCTAGTGGTTTTCCCTTCTTTCTTCAACTTAAGTCTGAATTTTGCAATAAGGAGCTCATGATCTGAGCCACAGTCAGCTCCAAGTCTTGTTTTTGCTGACTGTATACAGTTTCTCCATCTTCAGCTTCAAAGAACATAATCTGATTTTGCTATTGACCATCTGGTGAGGTCCACATGTAGAGTCGTCTCTTGGGTTGTTGGAGAAGAGCATTTGCTATGACCAGCATGTTCTTTTGACAAAACTCTATTAGCCTTTGCCCTGTTTCATTTTGTCCTACAAAGCCAAACCTACTTATTCCAGGTATCTCTTAAATTCCTACATTTGCATTCCAAACCCTATGAGGAAAAGGACATCTTCTTTTGGTGTTAGTTCTAGGAGGTGTTGGAGGTCTTCATAGAACTGGTCAACTTCAGGTTCTTTGGTATCAGTGATTGAGGCATAGACTTGGATTATTGTGATGTTGAATGGTTTGCCTTGGAAATGAACCAAGATAATTTTATCATTTTTGAGGCTGCACACAAGTATTGCATTTTGAACTCTTTTTGTTGACTATGAAGGCTATTCAATTTTTTCTAAGGGATTCATGTCCACAGTAGTAGATATAGTGGTTATCTGAATTAAAATCACCCATTCCTGTCCATTCACCACCAGATACATCCACAGCTGAGAATTGTTTCTGCTTTAGCCAAGCTGCTTCATTTTTTCCGGAGCTATTAGTAATTGCCCTCTGCTCTTCCCGAGTAGCATATTGGACACCTTCAGAATGGGGGGTGCTGCTCATCTTCCAGTGTCATATCTTTTTGCTTTCTCATACTGTTCATGGGATTCTCAAGGCAAGAATACTAGAGCGGGTTGCCATTTCCTCCTGTAGCATACAACGTTTTGTCAGAACTCTCTACTGTGACCTGTCTGTCTTGGTGGCCCTGCACAGTATGATTCATAGCTTCACTGAGTTACACAAGGCCCTTCACAATGACAAGTGTGTGATCCATGGAAGAGACCATTTATATTCAGTTCAGCTCAGTTCAGTTCAATCGCTGAGTCCTGTCCGACTCTTTGCGACCCCATGAATTGCAGCACGTCAGGCCTCCCTGTCCATCACCAACTCCTAGAGTTCACTCAGACTCACATCCATCGAGTCGGTGATGCCATTCAGCCATCTCATCCTCTGTCGTCCCCTTCTCCTCCTGCCCCAATCCCTCCCAGCATCAGAGTCTTTTCCAATGAGTCAACTCTTCACATGAGGTGGCCAAAGTACTGGAATTTCAGCTTTAGCATCATTCCTTCCAAAGAACACCCAGGACAGATCTCCTTTAGGATGGACTGGTTGGATCTCCTTGCAGTCCAAGGGACTCTCAAGAGTCTTCTCCAATATCACAGTTCAAAAGAATCAATTCTTCGGCGC
>NW_011476017.1:18285-23311 GCF_000754665.1 Bison bison bison | reverse complement strand
GGTCCATCCCATTTCTGTCCTTTATTGAGCCCATCTTTGTATGAAATGTTCCCTTGGTATCTCTAATTTTCTTGAAAAGATCTCTAGTCTTTCCCATTCTGCTGTTTTCCTCTATTTCTTTGCATTGATCACTGAGGAAGGTTTTCTTATCTCTTCTTGCTATTCTTTGGAACTCTGCATTCAGATGCTTATATCTTTCCTTTTCTCCTTTGCTTTTCGCTTCTCTTCTTTTCATAGCTATTTGTAATGCCTCCCCAGATAGCCATTTTGCTTTTTTGCATTTCTTTTCCATGGGGATGGTCTTGCTCCCTGTCTCCTGTACAATGTCACGAACCTCCGTCCATAGTTAATCAGGCACTCTATCTATCAGATCTAGGCCCTTAAATCTATTTCTCGCTTCCACTGTATAATCATAAGGGATTTGATTTAAGTCATACCTGAATGGTCCAGTGGTTTTCCCTACTTTCTTCAATTTAAGTCTGAATTTGGCAATAAGAATCTCATGATCTGAGCCACAGTCATCTCGTTTATATTAGTCCTTTGCAAATATGTGGTCTACACATATTGCTTCAGTGTCTATATTTTTCCTTTTCATACTCTTAACAGGGTCTTTTCCAAAACAAAAGTTTTAAATTTTGATCAGTTTATCAATATTTTCCAATTCATCAATATTTTCTTTTATGGATTGTGCTTTTGGTGTCAATTTTAAGAAGTCTGTCTATCCCCAGATACAAAATTGTTTCTTTTATTTTTTAAAAAAAATTTTAAAATTTACATTTTACATTTAAGTCCATGATGTTTTTTGAGTTAAATGTTTAATAAGATGTTAGACTTAAGTTAAGGGTTTTTTGTTTGTTTGTTGTGTCGTGTTGTGTTGTTTTCTATGGATGTTCAAGTGTTCCAATATCATTTGTTGATTTTTATCATTTTCTCCATTTAATTGGTTTTGGATCTCTGTCAAACATCAGTTGTGCATATTTATATGGGTCTATCTCTTAGTTCTCTATTCTGTCCCATTGATCTATGCATCCATCCCTCAACCAATACTACCTAACTTTAACTATGATAGCTATACAATGTCTTAAAATTGGGTAGACTGCTATGGTTGATTCTTGATGTATGACAGAAAACCACAAAATTCTGTCAATTAAATTTACTTCAGTCAAAAAAATAAAGTGGCCAAAAAATTGGGTAGACTGAGTTTTCTCACTTTATTTTCTTTTCAAAATTGTTTTAGTTAATCTAGTTCCTTTCCTTTCCCATATGTTTAAATAATCATATCTACATCTGTAAAAAAATCTTACTAGAATTTTGAAAAGAATCAAGTTCAATTTGAATATTAATTTGGAAAGAACTGACAGCTTTATATATTGTCTTTCAATCCATGAAAAAGGTATGTCTCTCTATTTATTTAGATCTTTTATTTCTTTCACTGTTTTTTTTTGGGGGGGTCAACATATAGGGAAGATCTCTTGGAGAAGGAAATGGCAATCCACTCCAGTACTATTGCCTATAAAATCCCATGGACAGAGGAGCCTGGTAGGCTACAGTCTATGGGGTCGCAAAGAGTCAGACATGACTGAATAACTTCACTTTCACTTACAACATATAAGTGCTATATATGTTTTGTTAAATTTCAGTCAATTTTTGAGCAATTGTAAAAGTTAGATTTTTAATTTGGTTTCCTTATGTTTGTTGCTAGTATATAGGAATACAAATTAATTTATCTTGTGTCCTTAGACTTTCCTGACCACGTTTATTAATTCTAGGTTTTTGGATTCCCGAAATTTTCAACATAGACAAATGTCATCTTCAACTAGGGAAAGTTTTATTTATTTATTTCTTGTCTATATGATTTTTATTTCCTTGCAATACAACTTATTATATTGGCTATAATTTCTAGAACAATGTTGAATAAGCATGGTGAGAGTGACCATTCTAGATTTGTTTCTAATCTTAGAATACAAGCATTCAGTCTTTCAGCATTAAGTATAATGTTAGCTGTAGGATTTTTGTAGATGCTCTTCATAAAGCTGAGAAAGTGCTTCTTTGTTTCTATTTTTCTGAAAGCTTTTATCATGAATAGGTGTGGATTTTATCAAAAGCTTTTCCTTTGTCTTTTGAGATGATCATGTTGTTTTTATCCTTTATTCTATTAATATAGTTCATTATATTGATTGTTTTCATAGATTGAACAAACTTGCATTCTTGGGATGATATTCATTTGGTCATGGTGTATAGTCTTTTTCATATGTTGCTGGGTTTAGTTGCTAGTATTTTGTTGAGGATTTTTGCATCTATATTCATTGGGATATTGGTCTCTGATTTTCTTTACTTGTAATGTCTTTGTCAAGTTTGGTATCAGGGAAATACTAACCTCATAGCATGAATGGGAAGTGTTCTGTCCTCTGCTTTCTGGAAAGGATGATGTAGAATTGGTCTTATTTCTTTAAATATTTAATAAAATTCTCCAGTAAAAGCATCTAGAGGATTTTGTTTTCTATTCTCTTCTTTCATGAATGAACTATCTTTAAAGGTTGTAGGACAATTTATTTTATCTTGGTTGGGATTTCTAGCTTGTGGTTTTTAAGGAATGAATCTATTTTCTAACTTGTCAAATTTATGAGTAAGCACATGATAGCACTCTCTTATTGTTCATAGCACTCTCTTATTATCCTTTGAATGATGTTGTGTATATGGTGGGGTAGAAGGGAGTCCTCTAGTATGAGCTCCTTCTGGAAAACCAAATGATTCATTCCAAAAGGTACTGTAACCAGGTAGACCAACTGAAAACATCACTTGACAATAAGCATCCGGAATTAGTTCAACAGAAAATGCATAATCTTCCATCAGAATAATGCAAAACCACATGTTTCTTTGATGACCAGGCAAAAACTGTTACAGCTTGGCTGGGAAGCTTTGATTCATCCACTGTATTCACCAGACATTGCACCTTTGGATTTCCATTTATTTCAGTCTTACAAAATTCTCTTGATGGAAAAATATTTCAATTCCCTGGAAGACTGTAAAAGGCACCTAGAACAGTTTTTTGCTCAAAAAGATAAAAAAAGTTTTGGGAAGATGGAATTATGAAGTTCCCTGAAAAATAGCAGATGGTATGGAACAAAATGGTGAAATGTTGTTCAATAAAGTTCTTGGTGAAAATGAATTATGTGTGTTTTATTTTTACTTAAAAACCAAAGTAATTTTTTTTGGCAAATCTTATATACAAACAGCTCACACAATGCAATATCAAAAAATCTAATCAAAAAGTGGGCAGAAGATCTAAATAGACTTTTCCCGAAAGAAGACATACAAATAGTCAATAGGTGCACGGAAAGATGCTCAACATCACTAATTATTATAGAATGCAAGTCAAAACTACAATGAGGTATACCTGACACCAGTCAGAGTCATAATGGTCACATCAAAAGGTCAAAAAACAATAAATGTTGGAGAGAGTGTGGAGAAAAGGGAATATTTATATTCCCACCTGTTACATTGTTGGTGGGAATATAAATAGATACAGCCACTATGGAAGTTCCTTAAAAAACTAAAACTAGAACTACCATGTGACCTAATAATCCTACTACTGGGCATATACACAGAGAAAATTATAATTCAAAAAGGCATGTGCACACCAATGCTCACAGGAGCACTATTTACAATAACCAGGACACAGAAGCAACTTAAGTGTCCATCAACAGAGGAATGGATAAAAAATAATGTGGTATATATATACAATGGAATATTACTCAGCCATAAAAGGAACAATATTGGGTCATTTATAGAGGTGTGGTTGGACCTAGAGACTGTCATATACAGTGGAATACCATATATTAACACATGTATGTGATATCTAGAAAAATAGTATAGATGAACCTATTTGCAAAGCAGAAATAGAAACACAGACATAGAGAACAAATGTATGGATCCCAAGAGGGGAAGCAGGGATGGGATGTATTGGGAGATTGGGACTGACATATGTACACTACTATGCATAAAACAAATAACTAATGAGAACCTACTGTATAGCACAGGGAGATAAAAAAGGTGTAATCTGTTTGTAGGACACATATTAGCTAACATTAAAAATGCATTACAATTTAAAAAAGAACTTACTTTTAAAAATGAATAGGTTAAATTAACTTTAAAATTAGAGTTTATCTTTAAAATATCAGGAACTGTTTAATTTCTATTATTTGTTTTCAAGGTTTTTCAAGATAGTGGGTGAAGGAAATCTACTACTAGAGAAAGCAGTGCTACAGAAATATTGTCAAAGACGCAGAAAGCCATATGTCCAAGGTTGTCATGTATACATTGCCATAAAATTCAACAAAAATGAAGAATAATCTAATTTTCCATTAATAAAGGATTGATTAAATAGTTCATGGCACATTTATGGTTGATATTTAGCCAGCATGCACAAATGCAGATATAATGCTTGGTAAAATATATCCAGAACAACTTGTTAAAAGTGTCTACCTTGACTCCCATGCCAAAGTACACCTCTCCAGCACTCTGGCCATCCTGGTCCTTTCCCCCAGACACCTTGAAGCTCCAAACAATCTAACAACTAAAAGGTTAACACTTGCATAACAGGGAACTTTAGTGCCATGCTTTAACACTATGACTGATGCCTATTCTGACTGGTTTTGTGTCATGTGGTGCTGGAGAAGACTCGAGAGTCCCTTGAACAGCAAGGAGATCAAACCAGTCAATCCTAAAGGAAATCAACCCTGAATATTCATTGGAAGGACTGATGCTGAAGCTGAAGCTCAGATACTTTGGCCACCTGATGCGAAAAGCTGATTCATTGGAAAAGACTCTGATGCTGGGAAAGATTGAAAGCCGGAAAAGGGGGTGACAGATGATGAGATGGTTGGACGGCATCACCGACTCAATGGACGTGAGTTTGAGCAAACTCTGCAAGATAGTGAAGGACAGGGAAGCCTGGTGTGCTGCAGTCCATGGGAATGCAAAGAGTCAGATACAACTTAATGACTGAACAACATTTTCTATCAGA
>NW_011476017.1:16215-17852 GCF_000754665.1 Bison bison bison | reverse complement strand
AAGTTTATATGGCTAAAAATTCGAATGAGTTGTCATGCTGAAAGTAAGGATCTAAATTCTGCATATTAAATAGTACAACCTTCAGTCTCCATCCACTCCTTTTGTATATCCCATAACAGCAACAGCCAGGCTTATAACACCTAATAGGAAACTGGAATATTCCTCTCTGCAGAAACTAAATCGTCCAATATAAAACACCTAAAACTACTGACATTTTGGAGAACCCTAGTGAAAAAGCTTAATTGTAGCCTTTTCAACATAAAGAGAAATGTACCACATAACAATGGCCATTCATATACAAAGAACTTCCAATCAGCTTCTTAGTCTCTTGCTATTGTATGTAAATAAGCCATCAAGAACCAGACTTATAGAGAGATAGAAACAATGCATCAAAAATGTGACCTTGTAGGAAAACAAAGCAGGGAACAGGGAATGGAAGAAAAATTTTTAAATACTTATCTTTCAGAGAGATTAGAATACACAGCATTCATTAACAATTCACTATTTAAAAAAGAACATTCAGAGAACAATGAAAATGTTTTGGAAATTAAAAATAAGGTAAAATATATGTGTTGAAATATAAATTGGAGGAAATCTCCTGGAAGCTAGGGATTAAGAAAATAGGGAGAAGAAATTATTTGGGGATCAATGTAGGTTGTCCAACATATGGATAACATTTACAGAAAGAATAGAGAAATGAAAAATGAAATTACCTAAGAAATCACAAGGAGATCAGTTCTGAGTGTTTGTTGGAAGGACTGATGTTGAAGCTGAAACTCCAATACTTTGGCCACCTGATGTGAAGAGCTGACTCATTTGAAAAGACCCTGATACTGGGAAAGATTGAAGGCGGGAGGAGAAGGGGACGACAGAGGATGAGATGGTTGGATGGCATCACCAACTCAAGGGACATGAGTTTGGGTAAACTCTGGGAGCTGGTGATGGACAGGGAGGCCTGGCGTGCTGCAGTCCATGGGGTCGCAAAGAGTCAGACACGACTGAGTGACTGAACTGAACTGAACTAAAGAAATCATAGAAGCTTTTTGAAAACTGAAGCATCTAAGTTTCATGACTGAAAGGGCCCATCAAGTACCTAATATAATGAATAAAAATAGATCACACAAGGGTGCATCATAGTGAAATTTCAGAACACCATGGAATGAAAGTAGTAATGTTGACTCAAGACCAGTACTGGAATCTGTAAGGCAATGAACCAACACTATCAAAAGTTGGTGAGAAAATTATTTGCAACCTGGAACTGAATACCCTGCCACACTTAATGGTAGAATTAAGGAATTTTCAGACATGAAAATTCTTAATGAACAATTTCTTTCTCAAATAGTCTTGCCAAGAAAGTTTTTGGAGGTTGTGTTCAATTAAAATAAAGGAGTAAACCAAAAAAAGAGGGAGAATGTGTAGAAAATAGTATTGAGAAGGATTTTCAGGGCTTTCCCCCAAGAATCTGTAGAACCTGTACAATGCTCCCCCAGCCCACCCCCCGCCAGTGGTTTAACAGGTAAAAACTATTTTTGTAAACTTTTTGTTTTATACTGGGACAGGGAAGCCTGGCGTGCTGCAGTCCATGGGGTTGTGAAGAGTCAGACATGACTTGGTGACTGAACAACAACAGCAAATAG
>NW_011476017.1:15257-16115 GCF_000754665.1 Bison bison bison | reverse complement strand
AAAGGGTAAAGCATCAACAGTAAGTTTTTCAAGGAAAGCTTCTCCCAAAATGGCAAGAAGATACCTAAGGAAGTTGTAAAAGGAGGAAGATGCTACAGAATTGCATTTTTGCCACCCGCATAGAAAATACCCTATCCAATGCAGTCTTGAAAGTTACGCTCATAGATGAATGGCAGAGTGGCAACCAAGCAGTCTAACCTAATCTAGAACTCACAGGTAAAGTTTGGCTTTCAGGAAAATGGGGAATCAACTAAATTTGATGTAAGCATTCTGCTATTTCTCTTTTCTGCCTGTACTCAGATGCCTTATGCCACCATGCTTCCTTTGTCTGGCTAAAACCATTACTCTAAGCAGACCTGCCTCCCACTTAAACCAACATCACATGTTGTTGACCTGCCAATCCTTTACCAATATCAAATCTTGGTCTTGCTGGTCCCTTTCAGCTAATTATCAAAATCTGCTAAATAAATCTGTGCTAAGTTGTTAACGACAGATAATAGATTCACAGGCTATACAGCCAGAGGTATTTACATTTCAATAGACTACTTTTAAAGTCCAAAGACCTTCTAATTTCAAATGATCTATCAAGGGGAGTATTTTTTAAAGGTAGGAGTCCTCAAATCTCACAACATACACAACTACCTGATTAACCTATCTGTAAAACTAGCTGGAAATCTGTGTCTGAGATGATGTCAATGTATTTTCTGGGTCCTAGTTTCTGACATAGTCATGATGAGCCATAAATTGCCCTCTAAAATAATAAATCGATCAAAAATGTGCAATTGTTTTTCAGATTATCACATGATTGTTCTGGCTTGGGGTAAAGGGAGCTTTGAAATAATTATAAACATGATCCAA
>NW_011476017.1:14548-15157 GCF_000754665.1 Bison bison bison | reverse complement strand
CAAACTCCCCTCCCGTCCAGGCCACCACGTAACACTGAGCAGAGTTCCCTGTGTTATACAGTAGGTCCTTATTGGTTATCCATTTAAAATATTGGGCCTCCCTGAGAGCTCAATTGGTAAAGAATCCACCTGCAATGCAGGAGACGCCAGTTCGATTCCTGGGAGAAGATCCACTGGAGAAGGGATAGGCTAACCACTCCAATATTCTTGGGCTTCCCTTGTGGCTCAGCTAGTAAAGAATCTGCCTGCAATGCAGGAGACCTGGGTTCAATCCCTGGGTTGGGAAGATCCACTGGAGAAGGGAAAGGCTACCCACTCCAGTAGTCTGGCCTGGAGAATTCCATGGACTCTATAGTCCACGGGGTCCCAAAGCGTTGGACACGACTTAGAGACTTTCTTTTCACTTCATTTTAAATATAGCAATGTGTACATGTCCATCCCAAACTCCCTAAATGTCCCTCTCACTATCCTTCCCCGCTGGCAACCATAATTTCGTTCCCTAAATCTGTGAATCAACAGGTAAAAAACTATTTTAAAGAGAGCATTTGGTGGGAAAGTTTGAATAGGTTAAAGTTTGAATAGGTTTTACCCTTGGTTAAAGGGTAAAGC
>NW_011476017.1:13409-14385 GCF_000754665.1 Bison bison bison | reverse complement strand
GTCCACTTAAAATTGCCTATGTCAAGATGCTATATTGTAGTCTGAGACAATAAAATGTCTGAAAAGAAATATAATGTTATCATAATAGAAGATACCAAGAAATTATATGCAATCAACTCATTTATATCAGTAACCCAAATCACATTAAAACATGTACACCAAGGTAACTGGCCACAGCATCATTCCCAGAATAACACTTGAGTCACATCAGGTCATTCTGAGCAAACATACTGGACAATTCCATAACTTTGAAATCTAAGGAAAGTGATAGGGGACTGAGGGATTTCAGTAAATACAGCAAGTACATATCTCATGTTTAGAGCTATCAAATTCACATTGTGAACTTTAGCACAAATCTCACTGCATCTCAGGAGGCATGTTCTAATTCTGGTAATAGCATTTACCAAAGTGTCCTAAGGACTTCGGCTAAACTGTATCTAAGTCAAAGTATAAAATCTAACTTAGGGCATAAGTAAGAACATGAATATCAAAACAGTTGGATATATAAGGTAGGGATATTATTTAAGTATTTTGCAACATATAATGAGGCCAGGAACTCACTTTGGTATGCTGGGTACAGTGGCAAGAGCCAAAAGCCCATGCCACATTCTCTAGGGGCAGGAGGCAACGATGCCATAACATTCCAGAAATGTCCTTTCACACGGTAAAAATATTTCTGACAGTCACTCTGCCCAAACCTTCCTATTCATAACACTGTCAGCTGGCATGCCACTCAGAGTGACAGGAAAGGAGAAGGAAAGATGATGGTGAAGATGGTAGCAGTTAAATCAATGCACGGTGAACAAGCAAGATGCACCTGCACTGCTCAGTCCTGCAGATGGCAAACACGTTCCTGATTCAAATGGTGAAAATATTTCACTTACCTCAGGGAGATCAGGGGCCCCCAGGTGGCTCAGTAGTAAAGAGTCCTCCTAAAATTCAGGAGACACAGGAGAGGCGCATTTGATCCCTGAGT
>NW_011476017.1:11521-13262 GCF_000754665.1 Bison bison bison | reverse complement strand
TAAAAGAAAGACATGAAATCCAGTTGTATTAGAGTATCAACAAAACGGTAAATCCTAAAGGGGTACTTCATCCAGTGATTTCTTTTTCTTTTGGCCATGGTAGTCTTCAAACTGAACTTACACAGAAGTTCAACATGTTAAACAAATCAAAAAGACCTCTTTTGATTATGGGGGTGGTTTAGAACTCCCCTCTGGTTCCCCATAACCACTGCAGTGATCATTGTGACATCCTTAAGAGATTCCAGGACTCTTCACCCTACCCTTGGATAATGACATCTCCAAGCCCCAAATTATACTGCCTAAGATCTCCTATAGTGAGTTAGCATTAATCCAGATTTTCCCCAAGTATCCTGACTTCCAAGCCTATGCAAAATTCCCAGCAATACATCACCTGCCTCGTGTGGGCCTGTCAGTTTCTTTGAATGAGCACTTGGCATTGCTATTTCTATTCACTGAGGAGCTTTAGCAGATCAGAAACGTTTTACTATAATGAAATATTTAAGAATATAGATTATAAAGAAATGTAAGTGATGTTTATTTCTTTTTTATTTGCAGTATAATTAATTTACAATGATGTGTGTTAGTACAGCAGAGTGATTCAGATATATATATATATATATATACACACACATACACACACACACACACACATATACACATACATATATGTATACATGGGCTTCCCTGGTGGCTCAGATGGTAAAGAATTCACCTGCAATGCAGGAGACCTGGGTTGGATCCTTGCGTTGGGAAGATCCCCTGGAGGAGGGCATGGCAACCCACTCCAGTATTTTTGCCTGGAGCATCCCCATGGACAGAGGAGCCTGGCGGGATACAGCCCATGGGGTCGCAAAGAGTCGGACACGACTAAGCAACTAACTATAGCGCCGCAAAGCATGTATATATATTGGGGCTTCCCTGGTAGCTCAATTGGTAAAGAATCCACTTGCAATGCAGGAGACCCCAGTTCAATTCCTTGGTCAGGAAGATCCCCTGCAGAAAGGATAAGTTACCCACTCCAGTATTCTTGGGCTTCCCTGGTGGCTCATATGGTAGAAGAATCCGCCTGTAATGCGGGAGACCTGGATTCCATTTGGGAGAAGGAAATGGCAACCCACTCCAGTATTCTTGCTTGGAGAATCCTGTGGACAGAAGAGTCTGGAGGGCTGCTGTCTATAGGGTCGCACAGAGTCAGATGCAACTGAAGCGATTTAGCATGCATACATACATGGGTTCCATCCATGGGTTGGAAAGATCCGCTGGAGGAAGGCATTGCAACCCACTCCAGTATTCTTGCCTGGAGAATCTCCATGGGCATAGGAGCCTGGCAGGCTGCAGTCCATGGGACTGCAAAGAGTCAGACACAACTGAGCGACTAAACACAACCCATATATATTGCAGAAGGAAATGGCAACCCACTACAGTATTCTTGCCTGGGAAATCCCATGGACAGAAGAGCCTGGTGGGCTACAGTTCATTGGGTCGCAAAGAGTCAGAAATGACTGAATGACTGAGCACAGCAAATGTGTGTGTGTGCATATGTGTGTGTGTATTCTTTTTAAGACATTTTTTCATTATAGGTTATTACAAGATATTAAGCATAGTGATATTTATTCAAAAGATGTGTTCACAGTGATAGAAGCCAACTATAGTGAGTGTTAACTATAAGGCATTTGCTACAGTATTTGTTTTTAAATCCTGGCTAAATTGGCTACCTGACTCAATGCAAGTTCTCAAAAAA
>NW_011476017.1:9593-11421 GCF_000754665.1 Bison bison bison | reverse complement strand
CAAAAAAAAAAAAAAATGTTTTTCCTTTTTTCTGATTAGCATGTAAGTTGACATTCTGTGCCATTTTTAGAAACTATCCATGATGTGAAAAGTGAAACATTGTTTTTTGGGGATGTGTATGAAATAGATGTTTTTTAGGAATTTGTCTTCATAGGAAAAATTTTATCAAAATATTTGTTGCATATTTGGTCATACTAAGCTCTGAACCATGTAAAAATATAAGTGTGACTGTAAAATTTATAGGTTTTATTTACAGCAAACCCCAGAGTCTTGCATTTAAGTACCTTTGTTTCAGGAGAAAAAAGAATTGAATAGGGTTGCCTTAGGGCATCTTAATGACCAAAACAATCTCATTGTTTTATTTCAGACTCTGTTCGGAAAAGGTGGCAATAGATCAAATCCAGAGAGATTTTTTTTCTCCTTGCCATGACCATATAATAACGGTCTCTTAAGTCACAGAATCAATTTGACTGATTTTGCCTTTGTTTCTACTCTCATGCGTTCCTTCTGAATGACACTTGTTTGGCCTGTGGTCTGAAGTTTCACAGCCACAGGAATTCCTTTTTTCTGGAAGCTAACCTATGTTTTCTTGAGATCTGTTTTTAAGCAGCCCAAGGGAAGTTTGTGTCCCTTCTGCTCTAGGTTCTTTTCTTTCATTTTTTTTGAAGCAGCCTTGATTTTCTGCTTTAGGTTTGTTTGCTTTTAAACCAAGATGACAAAATGATCCCAGAGTTGTTGGAGAGTTTTTGTTAGTTCTATGATCTCCATCTATCCCAGCTCCACTACTTCATTCTGGGTGGCTACTGCTACTTGTATGGGCCATGGTGGGTGCTGAGTTCTCTTCCTATCTATCCTCCTGATGTTTGGAAAATTCTTTCACTTTGATTCAGTCAAGATAAAGTTGACTCATTGTAACCAGAGCCTTTATAGGGAAAACTGAATGAAAATAGAGTAAGAAATTATATCTCAGAGCAAACTTGTTATTGTGACTTAAGTCCACTTCAGCTTAGTTTGGCTAGTGCAATGACAAAAAAATAAAATCTCTCTTTCCTTCACTCACACTGGGAAAAAAAGTCTGCTGGAATAACCTATTCAGACTTTTAATCTGGAGTAGAGTTGACACCACTGTAAGATGAGTAGGATTCTTGGTTTCTCTTAGAACTTATACCACATTCCTTTCTGTACAGTGGTTCTTCAAATCCACTCTGACCCTTGCTCATGCTAGACTTCCACTTCGCAGATGTCTGAACTCTCTGGAGACCTACCTCACTCAGGCCTTACTTAGTTCTTGGTGCTCTTCAAAGGAAAGTAAATTCATATTAGGTCTCAAAGATTTCTTCTTCAGCTGCACGTTGTCAATCACTGATCTTTCAGTGACCTCTTTCACAGATCTCCGTAGAGATCTGACTATAGTTTTCTGACTCATTTCTCTCATTGTTCACTTCATTTAAGACAGAGTCATCAATCATTTGACTTCCTCTCTTAATGATGTAGTTGTGGTACCTCCTTCAAATTATTGGAGACTATTTGCCCTCTTTTTTTCTTTTTTTGGTGAAGCTCTGTGCTCTTTTCAGGGATACCCACCAAGTTCCATTTGTCTTCAACTCATTTGCAGAGTAGAGATCACTGGGATGCCCTTGGCACAGTGGATGGTCAGGACATTTCAGGTTACCTGGTTTCTCCATGTCACCAGGGGACAATTTTTCAAAAACTGTGACCACAATTTTATGATGCCAAAAATTCTTTACATACTCATTAAGTATCACAATTTCTAACAAAACTAGTGTTTCTCCATGACTACTTTTTTCATTCTGTTGAAATTGTAAGA
>NW_011476017.1:6108-9493 GCF_000754665.1 Bison bison bison | reverse complement strand
AGAAGTTACCTAACCATTTGTTCATTCAAACTGTTTTGTTAACACATAAATGGCTGTATTGCAAAAAGAAGCTGGTGGAGAAAATCCACCAAGAGACAGTTGATTACTATGATTGGGGATCACAGAAATTTCTTCTAAACTCTGATTCATCCTCTCCTTGAATAAGCTCTACAGAACTGAATCCAGAGTCAATTGGTTAGTAAAGAAAAAAAAGAACTTATTTACAAATATGTAAAACCAAAATATTAATAGTATGTGAACTTAGCCTTCAGAAGAGAAGTTATATAGTTAAGAAATACAACTTTCAGTAGATTATTATGTTTAACATATTTCATCAGCAAAAATAAGAAGCATGTTGTCACAGTTTATTAGCTTATGTAATACTATAAAAAACATATACACAAATCCTTTAAAGAGAACAACTATGGCTATAGTGCAGGTACAACAAAACAAGGTTTTTGAGATTTTTTTTTTTTTTTTTTGCCTTTCAAGGATTAATTTGGTTACTTGGGCACACCGCTCAGCCAGAAATTATCAGCCAACTTCTCTCAACTTCCATTCTTCCCTAAATCCATCCATTGTTCACACTAAAGTCAAAATGGTCATTTAAAAATGTAAATCTATGGGCTTCCCTGATGGCTCAGTGGTAAAGTATCCACCTGCTAATGCAGGAGACACTGGTTTGACCCCTGGTCCAAGAAGATACCATATGTTGTGGAGCAACTAAGCCTGTGCACCACAACTATTGAGCCTGTGTTCTTGAGCCTGGGAACCACAACTGCTGAGCTCATGTCCTGCAACTATTGAAGGCCACTCGCCCTAGAAACCATGCTCTGAAACAGGAAAAGCCACTGCACTAAGAAGCTTGCACATCACAACTAGAGAGTAGCCCCTGCTTGCTGCAACTAGAGAAAAGCCCGCACAGCAATGAAGACTCAGCACAGTCAAAAATAAAATTATTTAAACAATTAAAATGTAAATCTGATCATATTACTCCTCTGAAAACTTTCAATGGCTTTCTTTTGCATTTACAATAAAATGAAAGCTTTTTGCTATAGCCCTACACAATCTGGTCCCTGCCTACCATTCCCACCTCATCTTGTGCTACTGTCCTGTTATCTCTCCAAGCTTCAGCCACACTGACCTTTCAGTTACTTCAGCATGCTTTACACCTTCAAAGAGATGTTCTTTCCTCATAGAGTATTTCCACCCATCTACTCCGTGTCTGGGTCCTTCTCATTCCTCAGATATCAGCTTAAATATTGCCTTCCCCTTATGCTCAAACTAAATAACAGAATTAAAGTATGTGATTTCAGCTATTTTCTCTCTTTGTATACTCTGTTTCTGTCATAGAAGTTATTAACATTTGTGATCATATATCTATATGGCTATTTAAATGTCTACTCTCTGTCTTCCATGGACTGAAAACTTCATGGGGGCAGAGAATGGGTCTATTTTGTTGTGAAAATGTAATACCTTGTATAAAACCTGGCAAATGGCAGCAACCAATAAATATTTCTCCATTAAATAATTGATAACCAGATAATTTGTTGCCAAGTTTACAGTTTTCTTTACATAGGGTAAACCAGACGAAATTATCCAGCATAAATTAAGGAACTGACCCATCCATAGTTATAAACTTGAATGTAGCTGTAGAATGTTTTTGAAAAAAACAAATATACTTTTAGATAGCATCAACTTTAAATATTTCTTGATACCTTCGATTTACAAAAGGAAATATAATGCAAGGCTTTTTAAAATGCTTTCTCTTCAATTTAATGCTTGTTGATTGGGAATAATTGCCTTTTCTTATACAGACATAATTTCATATATTCTTAATCAATTTTTTTCAATGGCACATATTTGGTTCTACACACATTGCAGATTAAAGCAAGGTATCTGTAATTGTGATCCATTTGTGTACTTTACTTTTTAATTGAAGTGTAGCTGATTTACAGTGTCATGAGTACTTTACCTTTAAAATGACACTTACCAAAAGATGACTATGGTACTACATTGTGCTAATTGGTATAACTAACCCAAGGAAATGGAATCTTAAAGTTACATTTTAAAAGAGTACTTAGATCAGAGGATAGGAATGTGAATACTTCTTTTTTAACCTGTAACCTACAAAAAAAAGTCAAGAGGTAGTGCTAACCTTCTAAATATTTAACGCTGTCTGCCAAAATAAGCAATTCAACCCTGGTTGCATATATATTCACTAAAGAAGGAGAAGGAAGCATTAGAGGAAATCCTTGACCATGAAAATTATGCCCACTAACTTTACCTAAGAGTTTACAGGCTGTCAAGAACTCTGACCTTCTGGCAGTGTTCATTTCAAAATGAACCCATCATTTCAAAAGGAGCCCAGCATGAAAGCAACAGCTCCCACAACACAAATCCTTTTATCACTGTGCTAACACAGGTCCAAAATGGTACATTCCTGAACTTGTGGTGAAACATACTGAACTTTATTTCACTCTTTTGGGGCTCTATAGTCTGTTACATTTTTTGGTTTTGTTTTTTTTCTTTTGTTTTGTTTTGAATCCATGTCCCAAGACCATACTGTTTTAGTTATTGTAGTTTTTGAACCACTTCTATTATTTGTTAGAGCAAGTCCTCCTCATTAGACTTCTTTTTCAGACTATACAACTGACCCTTGAACAAGAGGGCATTGGGGACACCCATTCTCTCCACAGTCAAAACTCATGAATAATTTATAGTCACCCCTCTATATCCTGGGTTCCTCTGTATTCACTGTTTGGCCTTCTCATATTCAACCAACCATGGATCATGTAGTACTGAAGTATGTACTATTGAAAAAAAATTCACTTATAAGTTAACTTTTGTGGTTCAAACCTGTGTTGTTCAAAAGTCAAACTGTACATGTTATCCTTGACTATATATTCTTTAGGATGGAATTTAGAGGTCACTTCATCAAGACATGAAAATAATCTCTGGGATTTTTTATTGTAAATTTATCAAATCTATGCATTAATTTGAAGAACTTAACTTAAAAATTTCTGTATTCTCATTCATTTTCAGGTGGGGTTTTTTTTTGTTAAATTTTGTAATTTTTTCCATATAGGTGCTGTACAGTTATTGTTGAGATTCTGTCTAGGTGTTTTCTAGTTCTGGTGTTACAGCAAATGGACTCTCCATTGTTTTATAACTAGTTAATGAAATGTTTGGGCTCCCCTGGTAGCTCAGCTGGTAAAGAATCTTCCTGTAATTCAGGAGACCCCAGTTCAATTCCTGGGTCAGGAAGATCCCCTGGAGAAGGGAGAGGCTACCCACTCCAGTATTCTTGGGCTTCCCTGGTGGCTCAGCTGGTAAAGAATCTACCTGCAACGCAGGAGACTTGGGTTTGATCCCTGAGTTGGGA
>NW_011476017.1:5856-6008 GCF_000754665.1 Bison bison bison | reverse complement strand
CAAAGAGTTGGACATGAATGAAATGTTTAGGAAAACTGGTAACTGTTAAACTATCATTCTTAATGTATTTTATTTAGATTCTCTTTGGCTAGGGAATAATCTCATTCACAGATATGAATTGTATCTCCTAGTTCCATTATTGATATCTCTTA
>NW_011476017.1:4263-5756 GCF_000754665.1 Bison bison bison | reverse complement strand
TATTGCAATGGCCAGGAAATTAAAATTTAATCGTAATGGTGATAGCAGTTATTTTTATCTTATCTCTGATTTTAATAGAAGTATATTTATGGTTTTACCATTGTATATGATGCAAGCTGTTGATTTAGGATAGATATTTACTATCCCAGTAAGGAAAATATATGATATCCTTTGTGAATTGACATGTCATCCTTCCTCTTCTAATCTTCTCCATATTTTTCCAAATTTAGCACATGTGCTACAGAAGAGAGAACTGTTTTACTCTTTAAATAAATCTGGACTGTCATATTTAAATGTCTTTAAAAACATTTTGAGGGGAAAAATCAAAGCATGATTTAAAAGCAGTCTGCATTAAATGTAAAGCTAGTGAAGGCCTATAGTAGATTGGGAAATATTAAACCTGAAGTATTATGATAACGAACCCTCTTTTTTATGGACATAAGCCATTCATCTAGAAGAAGGGGAAGTCAATTGAGTGACTTTGGTAACTTGGTTTCCACAAGGAGCTTTTCCCTGATTGGCAAGACATTTAGGAGGAAAATAAACACAAATGGGAGAGAACCAGAAAATCTTTGTTGCCGTGAATATTAAAGAAAAGAAGGCAAAGAACTGCCGTTGCACTCCAAATCTAATTAGCAGCACTAAAAAAGTGAATTGTTTCCAGAAAGGATAGAAAAGAGAGTTGTTAGCTTTTGACACCTGTAAGAGAGTGAGGCAGAGCTTGGAGATTTGACCATTGTTAGTTTGAAGATTGTTAGAATACTAGCTTCAGAAAACTGCCAATCCATGTCAGGATGCTGTGAAAATACAGAGTGCTTGACCTTTTCAGTGCCTGGAAACACTGTAGCTGAGGACTGTGATTGTTTCCTTGAACGTGGACAGAAACACCAAGCTTTATTTAATAGCAATTGAGCTTGGTGAAAAAAGAAGCCAGCCCAAGTAGTAGGAACACTTCTTTTTATTTCATACTTATTATATTTTAGGTTTATACATACTTGATATGAGTGTTGAATGTTTGCCCTGCTTTTTTCCCCCTTCTTGTGTACATGATTTTTATTCATTCTAACTTAAGATACAATGTTTCCATAAAATATTGTGGTGTTTAGAAGCATTCTCTCACTCTATGTATAAACTGTTGTCACTTGTAAAAGAAATAGGCTTTCAAAGGTATTTAACTTTAAAAGTTTAAGAACATTTATTAACCTTGCCTACACTTTTGTACTATTTGAATGATCATGTGGATATTATTTTTCAATTAAAAATGGGCTCATTTTAAAATATATCTTTAAATAATATATATTTATTGTGACAAATTCAAAAGTAGAAGTGTATAAAGCGAAATTTAAAAGCAGCTACCACTCCACCTAACTATCCCCAGGTGGCCACTGTTAAGGGTTTGCTGTGAATTCTTTTTCCTATGCGTTTGCAAACATACAAACAGAAGACTTTTTTATTTTTAATGTAACCATACTATACAGGTTTTCTGAAAATTG
>NW_011476017.1:0-3139 GCF_000754665.1 Bison bison bison | reverse complement strand
GTAGCCCGCCAGGCTCCTTTATTCATGGAATTCTCCAGGCAGGAATACTCGAGTGGGTAGTCATTCCCTCCTCCAGGGGATCTTTCTGACCCACGGATAAAACCTGAGTTTCCTGTATTGCAGGTGGATGGTTATTAGCATATTTCTGTTCAAAGTAGAAGATCCTGGTAAGAAATTTGAGTTTTTCAAAGGAAGCCCTGCTTCACTGCCAACATTAACCTAGTTCTTCTTCTGTCCAATTGCTGAACATTCACCTGAGGAAGTGTAATGAGTGAGGGGTAAAGAGTACTGGGCCCCAGTTTCAGCTTCATACTTCTTCCCTGTGTCATGTGACCTCTCTCTTCAGCTTTCTCATCTAGGAAATGGACATAATAACACCTACTTAAAAGATTGTAAGGACAATATATGTAAATCACTTAGCCTAGTACCTGGCACATAACAAATGTTCAATAAATAGATGTTACTATTAATACTGCTATTTCATAGTAAATAATTGGAATAGAGAATTGGCTTCCTGACTGTATCTCTTTCTTTTAACAAAAATATAGCTTACAATGTCCCATTGAAATTCCTCAGTTTCACAGCACTATTTACAACAGCCAAGACACAGAAACAACCTAAAAACCCATCAACAGATGAATGGATAAAGAAGATGTGGTGTATACACAAACACACATACACACACACACTGGAATATTACTCAGCCATTAAAAAGAATGAAACAATGCCATTTGCAGCAACATGGATGAACCTAGACATTATCATATTAATCAGAGTAAATCAGAAAAGAAAAAGACAAATACCATTAGATATCGCCCATATGTGGAATCTAAAACACGACACAAGTGATCATATCTACTAAACGAAAACAGACTCACAGACATAGAGAACAGATTGGCTGTTGCCAAGGAGAAGTGGATGAGAGGGACAGAAGTATTGGGAGTTTGGGATTAGCAGATGCAAGCTATTTTATATATCGGATGGATAAACAACAGGGTCCTACTGTATAGCACAGGAAACTACATTCAATATCCTGTGATAAACCATAATGGAAAAGAATATATATAAGTGAATCATTTTGCTATACAGTAAAAATTAATACAACATTGTAAATCAACTATACTTCAATAAAGTTTTTTTAAAAAGAAAATATTCTTTCAGCTTCAGTGTTACATGATCAAATATACTTGTTGAATGATCTAATATCATTGTATTCAGAACTAAATTTCAACATTTGAATTTTGGGTGATAAAGTATTCAGTCTTTAGCCCCAGACATTCTGAATTTTTTTATCGTACTTGTAAATAGGCCTTAAAATAAATGATATTCCAATTTCAAGAGCATGCTATTCTTTATTCACACTATTACTGAGAGAACAATAGTTTGGCCAAGGATGTGTCCACATAAGACATCAATATCCACAAGAAAATAGTGTCATCACCAATTTCAGCATTCAAGAAAGACAAAATGAAGCATCACTTAAAAGTAAATATCCAAAACTTCCCTGTGGTCCAGCAGTTAAGATTCTGTACTTCTACTGCAGGGGGCACAGGTTCAATCCTTGGGTGGGGAACTAAGATCCCACATACCACACAACATTGCCAAAAAATAAAATAAAAAATAAGTAAAATAAATAATTATTGAAAAAAGTTAATAACCTACAATACCACGAAAAACTCAACATTCATCATGTGTAGGTTCTCCAACACTTTTTCTGAAGTAGAAGTACTTTTTGTTCATTTTTTGCTTTGCTTTGTTATTTTGTTAATAGGTATCCAGTGGGTTGCCATTTCCTTTTCCAGGGGATCTTCCCAACCCAGGGATTGAACCCCGGTCTCCCACATTGCAGGCAGACTCTTTACTGACTGAGCCACCAGGGAAGACCTAATAGGTAACCTGCTAAAGCTTTTTCACTGTTGGGCAGGTCATGCATGAAAAGTTTCAAACCCAGATTTCAGGTGCCTTGAAATAATGGGGACTATTGAGCAGGAACCCTTTGTAAACTGAAAAATTTTGACTACTTCTGAATGGCCCATTTGGACTGGTAGAAGACCCAACAACTTTTACATCTGAGTGCTTATAGAAACTTTCACTTTTGATTCTTTCAGGTGCTTAGTTTCCATTAAATGGGCGATGCCAAGTGAGATGACTGCTTTAGAGGCAGTTCCAGAAAATAAGTAACCCTCCATGTCATTCTACCGTCATCCCCAGAACTGCTTCTGATGTATCACAGCAGACATGTTTCCCCCCGCCCCGCCGCCGCCCCCGCTGATGGGAGCACTTCCTTTTGAGCCAGATGCTGCATTATTAATTTGTTGGAAGTAATAATAGTCTTACTATTATTAGCAAGACTGGCCTTACATACACAGAGATGGGGTAGGCAGCCTCTTAATGTTATTTCAGGGACAACAGGAAGGTGTCCTTTGCCAAAAATATCTCTCCAGTCTGTTTTCTGAGGCTTAAAATCATTTAATGAGAACTTTGCATTCTCTTTCAGAATTAGAGATAAAGATGATAAATCAGATACTCTTGGGAAAGAGAACTGGGCTCCCACAGCATTTGGCTCATATCTTGGTAATAGCACTTAACTATGTTACTTTATAACTCATCTGTTTGTATGTCTGTCTACGCCCACAGGCATTGTGAATTCCTTGAAGGCAGTAAATATGCCTCCCAGATCTCTGACCCCTCAGGGTTTTTGCAGGGTCTGACAGAAAGCAAACACTCAGGAAACAAAATGACAAAGGAGTGAATTAATGAATGAGCAATTTTACATTTACCATTCAGTCTAAAGGACTGAAAAGAAATGTTTCCTGGGAATAGGGATGGAGGAGAAAACAAAAACACAACCAGGGCCCCTAAAGAGGTGGAGGGAGAAAATAATGAGTCATGACTATAGAATGCCCATTGTTAAAAGAGACTCTTATCTTTTCCTAATTCAGGGTTGCTTCATCCATTTATTTTTCAAGGCTCCGCATCTGTGCTGTGACAAAAAAAAAAAAAAATTTAAGTTAAACCATTGTCTGTTTCATTTCTCAAGAAGCCAGAAAGACCTAGCTGAGTTTGCTCCCAAGGACTGAGTTTTGCTGCTCCTATAGAAAATTAGCTCTCACTGCGGGAAGTGATTTGTGAGCAGTTT
>NW_011476016.1:10378-16630 GCF_000754665.1 Bison bison bison | reverse complement strand
ACATTTTGTCAGACCTCTCCACCATGACCTGCCCATCTTGGGTGGCCCCACATGGCATGGCTTAGTTTCATTGAGTTAGACAAGGCTGTGGTCCTAGTGTGATTAGATTGACTAGTTTTCTGTGATTATGGTTTCAGCGTGTCTGCCCCCGATGCCCTCTTGCAACATCCACAGTCTTACTTGGGTTTCTCTTACCTTGAACGTGGGGGATCAACCTTAGGAGGGCAGAAACCAAAAGGAAGAATGAATTAAACCTTAAAGCCTGGGAAAAGTTGATCTCAAACACAATAAGATAAAAAAAAAAATAATAAGGCAGAGAAATGCTACACAAATGAAGGAACAAACTAGAAATACAGAAGTCCAAATAAATGAAGAGGAAATAGGCAAACTACCTGAAAATGAATTCAGAATGATGATAGTAAAGATGATCCAAAACCTTTAAAACAGAATGGAGGAAATGCAAGAATCCATTAACATATAAAGAAATTTAAAAATAAACATACAAAGACAAACAACACAATTACTGAAATTAAAAATACTCTAGAAGAATTCAATAGCAGAATATCTGAAGCAGAAGAACCAATCCATAAGCTGGAAGATAAAATGATGGAAATAACTTCTGAAGAGCAGAATACAGTAAAAAGAATGAAAAGAACTGAGAACAGTTTCAGAGACCTCTGGGACAATATCAGATGCACCAATATTTGAACTATAGGGGTCCCAGAAGAAGAAGAGAAAAAGAAAGGGCATGATAAAAATTTTGAAGAGATTATAGTTGAAAATTTCCTCAACATGGGAAAGGAAATAGTCAATCAAGTCCAAGAGGCACAAAGAGTCCCATACAGGATAAACCCAAGGAGAAACATGCCAAGACACATACTATTCAAACTAACAAAGACTAAACAGAAAGAAAGAATATTAAAAGCAGCAAGGGAGAAGTAACAAGTAACATACAAGGGCAATCCCATACACTCAACAGCTGATCTTTTGGCAGAAACTCTGCAGACCAGAAGGGAATGTCAGAATATATTTAAAGTACTGAAAGGGAAAAATCTACAACCAAGATTACTGTATCTGGCAAAGATTTCATTCAAAATTAATGAAGAAATAAAAAGCTTTTCAGACAAACAAAAGTTAAGAGAACTCATTACCACCAAACCAGCTTTACAACAAATGTTAAAGGGACTTATTTAATCAAGAAATACAAGAGAATAAAAAATATGTACAAAATCAACCTAAAATAATTGAGAAAATGGCTATAGGAACACACATATCAATAATTACTTTGAATGTAAACGGACTAAATGCTCCAGCCAAAAAACACAGACTGGATGAATGGATACAAAAACAAGACCCATATATATGCTATCTATATATGCTGAAGCCACTTCAGACCTAAAGACACATATAGACTGAAAGTGAAAGGATGGAAAAACATATTCCATGCAAATGGGAAGCAAAAGAAAGCTGGACTAGCAATCGACATATCAGACAAAATAGACCTTAAAATAGAGAATATTACAAGAGATAAGGAAGGACATTGCAGAATGATTAAGGGATCAATCCAAGAGGAAGACATAACAATTGTAAATATCTATGCACCCAATATAGGAGCATCTTGATACATAAGATCAATACTAACAGATATAAAAGGAGACATTGACAGTAACACAATAATAGTAGGAGACTTTAACACCCCACTTATACCAATGGACAGATCATAAAAACAGAAAATTAATAAGGAAACACAAGTCTTAATTGATGCATTAGATGAAATGAATCTCATTGATATCTTCAGGACATTCCACCCAAATGCAGAAGAACACTCCTCTTCTCAAGTACATATGGAACATTCTCCAGGGTAGACCACATCTTGGGTCACAAATCAAACCTCACTAAATTAAAAAAAATTGAAATCATATCAAACATCTTCTTTGACCACAATGGTATGAGACTAGATATTACTTACAAGAAAAAAACTATAAGAAATGCAAACACATGGAGATTAAGCATCACATTTCTAAATAACCAACAAGTTACTGAGAAATCAAGAGGGAAATCGAAACATTTCTGGAAACAAATGACAATGAAAATACGACAACTCAAAAACTGTGGGATGCAGCAAAAGCATTTCTAAGAGGGAAGTTTATAGCAATACAATCCTACCTCAAGAAATATGAAAAACATCAAATAGACAACCTAACTTTACATCTAAAAAACTGGAAAAAGAACAACAAGAACAACAACAAAAATAGTAGAAGAAAAGAAAGCATAAAGATCCGAGCAGCAATAAATGAAAAAGAAATGAAACAGCATTAAACATGAATAAAAGTAAAAACTGGATCTTTGAGAAGATAAACAACATTGAAAAGCCTTTAGCCAGACTCATCAAGAAAGAGAGAGAGAACAATCAAATCAACAAAATTAGAAATGAAACAGGAGAGGTTACAACAGACAATGCAGAAATACAAAGGATTATAAGAGACTATTATGAACAACCATATGGCAATAAAATGGATAACATGGAAGAAATGGACAGATTTTTACAAAAATCAACCTTCCAATACTGAACCAGGAAGAAATATAAATCATGAACAACCCAATTACAAGCACTGAAATTGAAGCTGTGATAAAAAAATCTCTGGAAAAAAAAAAAAAGCCCAGGATCAAATGGCCTCACAGGACAATTCTATCAAAATCCATATAGCTTTTAGAGAAGAGTGAATGCCTATCTTTCTAAAACTCTTTCAAAGAATTGCAGAGGAAGGAACACTTCCAAACTCATTCTCCGAGTCCACCATCACCCTGATACCAAAACCAGATGAGACAACACACAAAAAGAAAACTACAGGCCAATATCACTGAAGAACATAGGTGCAAAAATCCTCAACAAAATTTTAGCAAGCAGAATTCAGCAACACATCAAAAAACTCATACACCAGTTGGGTTTATTCCAGGGATGCAAGGGTTCTTCAATATACGCAAATCAATCAATGTGATAAGCCATATGAAAAAATTGAAAGATAAAATCCGTATAGTAATCTCAATAGATGCGGAAAAAGCCCTTGACAAAACTCAGTACCCATTTATGATTAAAACTCTTCAAAAAATGGGCATAAAAGGAACCTACCTCTACATAGTAGATGCTAATTATGATAAGCCTACAGCAAACATTATTCTCAATGGTGAAAAACTGAAAGCATTCCACCTAAGATAAGAAAAAGACAAGGGTGTCCACTTTCACCACTATTACTCAGCATAGTTTTGGAAGTCCTACCCACAGCCATCAGAAGAGAAAAAGAAATAAAAGGAATCCAGATCGGAAAGAACTAAGGCTCTCACTGTTTGAAGATGACATGATACTGTACATAGGAAACCTTAAAGATAGTATCAGAAAATTACTAGAGATGATCAATGAATTTAGCAAAGTTGCAGGATACAAAATAAATACAAAGAAATCACTCACATTTCTGTATACTAACAATGAAATATCAGAAATGAAATTAAGGAATCAATTCCATTCAACATTGCAACAAAAATAATTAAATATCCAGAAATAAACTTACCTTAGGAGACAAAAGAACTGTACACAGAAAATTATAAGACACTAATGAGAGAAGCCAAAGATGACATAAACAGATAGAGAGATATTCCATGTTCCTGGGTAGGAAGAATCAATATTTTGAAAATGACTATACTACCAAATGCAATCTACAGATTTTCAATGTGATCCCTATCAACTTACCAATAGCATTTTTCACAGAACTAAAACAAAAATGTCACAATTCATATGGAAACACAAAGACCCCAAATAGCCAAACGAGTCTTGAGAAAGAAGAATGGAGCTGGAGGAATCAACCTTCCTGACTTCAGATTATGCTACAAAGCTACAGTCATCAAATCAGTATGGTACTGGCACAAAAATAGAAATATAGACCAATGGAACAAGATAGAAAGCACAGATATAAACCCATGCACCTCTGCATACCTTATTTTTCACAAAGGAAACAAGAATATGCAGTGGGGAAAAGACAGCCTCTTCAACAAATAGTGCTGGGAAAATTGCACAGCTACATGTAAAAGAATGAAATTAGAACACTTCTTAACACCATACACAAAAATAAACTCAAAATGGACTAAAGACCTAAATGAGAGACCAGAAACTATAAAGCTTTTAGAGGAAAACATAGGCAGAACACTCGATGACATAAAACAAAGCAAGACACTCTGTGACCCACCACCTAGAGTAATGGAAATAAAAACCAAAGTAAACAAGTGGTACCTGATTAAACTTAAAGGCTTTTTCACTGCAAGGAAACTATAAGCAAGGTGAATAGACAAACCTTGGAATCGGGGAAAATAATAGTAAATGAAACAACTGACAAAGGATTAATTTCCAAAATACACAATCAGCTCATACAACTCAATACCAGGAAGACAAACAACCCAATCAAAAAGTGGGGAAAAGACCTACACAGACATTTCTCCAAAGAAGACATACAGATGCCTAGCAAACACATGAAAAGATGCTCAACATCACTCATTATTAGAGAAATGCAAATCAAAACCTCACACCAGTCACAATGGCCATCATCAAAAAGTCTACAAACAATAAGTGCTGGTGAGGGTGTGGAGAAAAGGGAATGCTCTTGCACTGTTGGTGGGAATGTAAATTGATACAGCCACTATGGAAGATGGTATGGAGATTACTTATAAAACTAGGAATAAAACCACAACATGACCCAACAATCCCGCTCCTAGGAATATAACCTGAGGAAACCAAAATTGAAAAATACACCTGTATTCCATTGTTCATTGCCTCACTATTTACAACAGCCAGAGCATGGAAGCAACCTAGATGCCCATCCACAGATGAATGCATAAAGAAGTTGTGGTGCATATACCCCATGGGGTATTACTCAGCCATAAAAAGAACACATTTGAGTCAGTCCTAATGAGGTAGATGAACCTAGAGCCTATTATACAGAGTAAAGTAAGTCAGAAAAAGATAAATATTATATTCTAGTGTATATATATACAGAATCTAGAAAAATGGTTCTGAAGAATTCATTAATGAGCAGCAATGGAGAAACAGACATAGAGAATAGAATTATGGACATGGAGAGAGGGGAGGAGAGGGTGAGATGTATGAAAAGAGTAACATGGAAACTTACATTATCATATGTAAAATAGATAGCCAATGGGAATTGTCTATATGACTCAGAAAACTCAAACAGGGGCTCTGTATCAACCCAGAAGGTGGGATGGGGAGGGAGATGGAAGGCAGATTCAAAAGGGAACAGATATATGTATACCTATGATTGATTCATGTTGAGGTTTGACAGAAAACAACAAAATTCTGTAAAGCAATTATCCTTCAATAAAAAATAAATTTAAAAATATATAAATTATGAAAAGGAATCACTGAGTTATATACTTAGAAGTCTCTAATAAAGGCCAAAGTAATTTGTTACTAACCTTTTCGTAATTTCAGTTGGTACCCTGAGAGAAGTACAAGATAAAAGTTAGCCTGCTAGAAGTTTTCAACTCTCTAATATATTAGGTCCCTCTTTCTTGACAAATATTCTCACAACTCTGTTCCAAATTTGCTTTGTCCTGACCCCGTAAATGACTGGATTTAAACAAGGAGGAACAACTACATACAAATTGGCCAGGAGGATGTGAATGTAATGAGGAACATTTCTACCAAACCGGTGTGTCATAAAGGAGAGAAATGCTGGTGTGTAAAAGGCTAAGATGACACAGACATGTGAACCACATGTGCTGAGTGCTTTGAGTCTGGCATCCCTAGAAGGAAGGTGGAAAACAGTTTGTAGGATCTGAACATAGGAGAGGGCAATGAGGAGCAAGTCAAAGATCAGGGTAGCAATGGTAAATAAGCCATAGATGATGTTGACTCTTATGTTAGCACAAGCTAGACGAGCAATTCCCATATGCTCACAGTAGGTATGAGGAACAATATAACGTCCACAAAAGGGAAGTCTTTTAAGAAGTGGACAAAAGGGGATGGCAAGGAGGACTGGCCTCACCACTGCAACAGAGGCCATGATGGCTACCATTTTGTTGGTGAGGATAGTGGTATACCTCAGTGGATAACAGATGGCGACAAAGCGGTCAATTGCCATGGCCAGGAGTACACCAGATTCCATGCCTGTGTCGGTGTGGATAAAGAACATTTGGATGAGGCAGGCTTCAAAGCTTACCTTCCTATGGTTGAACCAGAAGATGGCC
>NW_011476016.1:4232-9395 GCF_000754665.1 Bison bison bison | reverse complement strand
AAGCAGACACATTACTTTGCCAACAAAGGTCCATCTAGTCAAGTCTATGGTTTTTCCAGTAGTCATGTATGGATGTGAGAGTTGGACTATAAAGAAAGCTGAGCGCCAAAGAATTGATGCATTTGAACTGTAGTGTTGGAGAAGACTCTTGAGAGTCCCTTGGACTGCAAGGAGATCCAACCAGTCCATCCTAAAGGAGATCAGTCCTGAATATTCATTGGAAGGACTGATGTAGAAGTGGAAACTCCAATACTTTGGTCACCTGATGTGAAGAACTGACTCATTTGAAAAGACCCTGTTGCTGGGAAAGATTGAAGGTGAGAGAAGGGCATGACAGAGGATGAGATGGTTGGATGGCATCACCAACTCAATGGACATGAGTTTGGGTAATGTCCGGGATTTGCTGATGGACAGGGAGGCCTGTCCTACTTCAGTCCATGGCGTCACAAAGAGTTGGACACAACTGAGCAACTGAATTAAACTGAACTGAACTGAACTGAATCATCTCTGAGGTCATTCTTTCGTGGAATGCTCACCTACATCTGCTAATATCAAGTGAAAATCCTTTCAATAATCGTAACTTGTATAATATTTTCCAGTTACCTTGGTTACCTAGTTGAGCAGTACAAAAAAGAAAAGCCTCCAAAATGTTATTTTTAAAAAAGCATAAGTATTGGATTAGGAATCTTTCCTTATAATGGTCAATAGTGTTATTTGCTCAGTCGTGTCTGACTTCTTGAGAACTCATGGACTGTAGCGCGCAAGGTTCCTCTGTCCATGGAATTCTCCTGGCAGGTATACTGGAGTGGGTAGCCATTCCCTTCTTCCTGACCCAGGGATTGAATCCAGGCTCCTGCCATCTGAGTCATCAGGGAAGCCCCATAATGGTCATTGTAGTCAATAAAACATCCACTTCTTAGGCTTATTTGCCTGTCATAGTCCCTTCTCTCTAGGTGTTACTTTTTTTTATTTGGCTTAATAGACTGTGTTTAAATCTGTATTTTAGTGAAACTACCTTTTATGGTGTGGTTGCAGAATTTTTAGGATTTTTATACTTTTACAATAAAAAGCTGTGATTCTACACATGTACACATGTAATCATCTTAATAGAGGTGGGGAAAATAATCATTTAATCCCATATCTATGTATTATATTAAAAGAAAAGTTTTCAATAGAATAGGCAAGGCATAAATCTTGTTCAATTAGGCAAAAGGAATCAATGAAAATTCTGCAGCAATATCATAATGAATGGTGGAACACTGAAATTTTTCCCCCTAGGATTTGGAAAAAGCCAAGACTATCAACAAACATCGATTATATTTAATATATTACTGGAAGTAACAAGGTCAATATGTCAAGAAAAATGTACATAAATTGTTAATTTACAACTAATAATTTAATTTATCAATTACTCAAGTATAAGAATATATTTTATATTTGTTTTAAAAAAACACTGGAAATTGAAATTTTAAAAAATTAAAATTAAATTAATTAAATTTTGTAATTTTAAATTACAGTTTTATAAAACTGTCACCTTCAATGACATCAGAAACAGGGAGAACTTAGCAATAAAGTAGTTAAAATTATAAAACATGACAGAAATTTTAAAAGACTTAAAAATTTGTTTAACCTATAGTTTAAAAGACTGAAGTCTGTTATGATGTCAGTTATTCCTAAATTCATCAGTAAGTTTAGAACAGCTTTGTTGAATTCCAAGAAATTTAAGCTTCATCTAACTTATTTTAAGAATACCTTCATTGGGAAAAGAATAACAAAACTTGGTGAAACATACTATAGAACTTCAAACTTATAAAACTATAGTAATCAAAACTTATAGCATTTGTGCAATGATAGATAACTACAAGGTAATGAAAAGAAATAAACACATTTTACAAGCTCAGTTGTATTTTATCAAGTGAAAAATGTGGTAATTCAGTGAAAATAGGATAGTTGTTTCTTCCAGTAATCTGGTGCAATTGAATATACTTACGAGGCAAAAAAAGAACTTTGTCTCCAACTTCACAACATATGCAAAATTTTAATTATACTTCTAAAATAGACCTAGGTTAAAAAAAAAAAAAAGAACTTAAATTCTGTAAAATTTATAAAAAGAATATCTTTGCAACCCGATGGAATGTAATGGTTTCTAAGACAGAACACAGAAAGCAAGAACCATAAGAAATAAGCTATTACATGTTACATGAAATTTTAAAACTTATTGTAGAGAATGTGAATTTAGAGAGTAAGACTTGAATAAAATATTCATAATCTCTACTCTCTGAAAAGAAATTCATGTCAAAAACATACAAAACACAACTAATAAATAAGAAAAACAAACAATGGAAAAATAAAGGGACCTAAACTTACACTTGGCAAAAGAAAATGTACAAATGACATTCAAATTCTCAAAATCATTAGGCGTCAGGAATTACACATTTAATATATAATGACATATTACTACACAAGCACTAGAATGATCAAATTAAAAACCATGACAAAATTGAATTTTGGTAATAATGTGGAGTAACATATTCTCTTAAATTACCTGAAATAATTGAACTCCTGGGTGTTTATTCAAGACAAATTAAAACATATGTTTAGACAAAGACTTGTGCAGGAATGTTCATAGCAGCTTTATTCATAATTATCCCAAAATGGAAACATCACAACTACTCATCACCAAGTGAATAGACAAATCAGTTTTGGGATGTTTACATAATGCAACTCTATTCAGCAACAAAGCTGGATTTGCTTCTTATGTGTGCAACAGCATAGATGAATCTAAAGTCATCATACTGCGTTACCAATTACTACTAAAGAGCATTAAGTAAATAATTTTATTTCTATGAAGTTCTAGATTATATAGATAAAATAAGTGAGGATATCTGTTCAGTGGTTTCAGGGACAGAATGGGAAGAAACCTAAGATTTTTGACATGATAGAAAAATTATTTATGAGAATGTAGGATATAAGTCAACCCACTCCAGTACACTTGCCTGGAAAATTCCATGGGCGGAGGAGCCTGATAGGCTGCAGTCCATGGGGTCGTGAAGAGTCGGACACGACTGAGCGACTTCACTTTCACTTTTCAGTTTCATGCACTGGAGAAGGAAATGGCAGCCCACTCCAGTGTTCTTGCCTGGAGAATCCCAGGGACGGGGAGCCTGGTGGGCTGCCGTCTATGGGGTTGCACAGAGTCGGACATGACTGAAGGGACTTAGCAGCAGCAGCAGCAGGATATAAATGGATATACAATTACCTTTGTTAAAAATGTACAGATAGTGTGTACATGTAAATGTGTGTAAATTTTACTTTAAAAAATCAAATTTAGATCTGAAGGAAAATTCAATATATAGTTCTTGAAATTGCTGGTAAGAGTATTATATGTGTCTATTGATTGTATATGTTTAAAATGTCTATGATTAAAAAGCATAAATATAAACAGTCATTTTGTAATGCAAACTATAGTATAATTTGATTTAATAAAACATTCAATTTTGGAGCTTATTTAAAAGATAGAATCATTTATCTCAGTTACTGCTGAGAGCTAAAAATCCTAAAATCTAACAATAATATTAAAAAATCAAGGTCAAAGAACATAAACTAAAGAAACAACCTATATTAAGTCTAAATATTCTGCTTATTGTGGTTGATTAAAAATCAGTTGTTTGGTGTTTGGGAACACTCCTTTTTAACCCAACAAAACATGGTTTTAAGTCTTCACTCTCCTATACTCTGATGACCTTAGGAAAATCATTCCCTGAGCTTTATTTTAACCGTCTAGTCTGAGATAATCATGTATCAACTTCAAATGGTTCTTGTGTTAATAAAATAAGATGTTGTATATGTGAAATATAAACATGCCTTAACACTGGTCCCTTAGTAACATTAGTTGAAATAATCTGACATTATTAACCATGAATATGACTCAGTGCTAGTGTTTGATTTTCTAATAAAACACAATAGCTTACAAACAGTATACACATGGCCCCTTCTGAGGGAATATGTTAACTGAGCCCCACCATTCATTTTAAGTTCAAAATTAATTTTTTCATCTAATTAGATGAGGAGCTGTGTTTTAAAGCCTCTTTTTATTTATTTATTTATTTTTTAAGGTTCTTTTTAATATCCCAGATACACATTGCACTTAGGGAACAAATGACAAAACTTTTAATACTCCTTTATTGATACTCATTTTTGAAAGACTTTCTACCTGGGGTAAATTTAAAAATACTTGCTTTTCATTCTAAAATATAGAATATGTGAGTTAGATTCAACTCAGAACAAAATTGGATGCTGTCAGTCAACTCATGTTTTATCACAGAAACTGTGGAAAGCACTGTCACCTTTACAGAATCTGATTCTTGAATGTAGGTTAATACACAGAGAAAGCAAATATTTAACATCCCTGTTTTGTAGCTCAGAGTGCAAAGGTCATCCCTAAGGCCTTACAACCCATATGATACAGCAACTATTTCAGAGGTCACTTTACTGACTATAACTTTGATTTCCATGGTTCTGGACTCCAATCACTTACCCAGGCCCATATCTGCAGGGAAAGTACAGAACACAGTGTCTGGATGCTCCCTCTCTGTAGCAGTAACTGAAATAAAGGGGACCTGGCATGTCATCTGTGGTATATCTGCAACTTATTCTGCCTGATGTAACCTCTAGAAACTGTCCTCAATGTCTACAGTGCTAAGCTACCGCACCAGTATGAGCCTTTTGTGGAAGACCCCTCATACACACAAGTATAAAGTATGACCTGGGCTACCTTCCCAAGGAAATGTTCTGCCTCCTCCTGTGTGTCAGGCTGGCCTTCTTGCCCACGATCCCTAAGAGGAACACTTTATACAAAGGTTGTATCTCCCCTGAGAGGGACGTTCTGTGTCCATCTCTTCAGGGACTGAGAACATCTAGTGTTGACTCAAGCATTGACTATGAACCATTTTGGTTTAAACCTCAATCTAGGCAGTCAAGAACTAACTCATTTTGTATTCTGTACCTTAGCCAGAATATTTTTGAATGCAGTTTATCTTCAATGCATATATCTTAATACACACACACACATACACATATATATATATATGTTTTTTATAATATTCCCTTCTTTCACTTACATTCCAGAATTGACAGCTATACAGGTGGCACTAGTGGTAAAGA
>NW_011476016.1:3749-3864 GCF_000754665.1 Bison bison bison | reverse complement strand
TTTCTTCCATGTTCTAGCTATTGTAAATAGTGCTACAATGGACAATGGGATACAGGTGTATTTTTCAATTTTGGCTTCCTCAGGGTATATACCTGGGAGTGGGATTGCTGGGTCA
>NW_011476016.1:0-3470 GCF_000754665.1 Bison bison bison | reverse complement strand
TGATGGACATCTAGGTTGCTTCCATGTTCTAGCTATTGTAAATAGTGCTACAGTGAACAATGGGATACAGGTGTATTTTTCAATTTTGGCTTCCTCAGGGTATATACCTGGGAGTGGGATTGCTGGGTCATATGGTGCTTTTATTCCAAGTTTTTTAAGGAATCTCCATACCATCTTCCATAAAGACTGTATCAATTTACATTCCCACCAACAGTGCAAGAGCATTTCCTTTTCTCCACACCCTCTCCAGCATTTATCACTTGTCAACTTTTTGATGAGGGCATTCTGACCGGTGTGAGGTGATATCTCACTGTAGTTTTTATTTGCATTTCTCTAATAATGAGCAATGTTGAGCATCTTTCCATGTATTTGCTAGGCATCTGTGTGTCTTCTTTGGAAAAATATCTGTTTAGGTCTTTTTCCCACTTTTTGATTGGGTTGTTTGTTTTCCTGGTATTGAGTTCTATGAGCTGATTGTATATTTTGGAAATTAATCCTTTGTCAGTGGTTTCATTTGCTATTATTTTCTCTCATTCCAAGGGTTGTCTTTTCACTTTGCTTATAGTTTCCCTTGCTGTGTAAAAGCTTTTACTTGTTTTTATTTTTGTTTACTTGTTTATTTTTGTTTTTATTTCCATTACTCTAGGAGGTGGGTCATGGAGGATCTTGCTTTGATTTATGCCATCAAGTGTTCTGCCTATGTTTTGCTCTAAGAGTTTTATAGTTTCTGGTCTGTGATTTAGGTCTTTAATCCATTTTGAGTTTATCTTTGTGTATGGTTTTAGGAAGTGTTCTACTTCCATTCTTTTACATGTAGCTGTCCAATTTTGCCCGCATCATTTATTGAAGAGGCTGTTTTTGCTCCATTGCAAATTCTTACCTCCTTTGTCAAAAATAAGGTACTCATAGGTGCATGGGTTTATTTCTGAACTTTCTATCTTGTTCTGTTGGTCTATATTTCTGCTTTTGTGTCAGTACCATACTGACTTGATGACTGTAGCTTTGTAGTATAATCTGAAGTCAGGAAGGTTGAATCCTCCAGCTCCATTCTTCTTTCTCAAGACTGCTTTGGCTATTTGGAGCCTTTTGTGTTTCTACATGGATTTTGAATTTTTTTGTTCTACTTCTGTGAGAAATGACATTGATAATTTGATAGGGATTGCATTGAATCTATAGATTGGTAGTATAGTCATTTTCACAATACTGATTCTTCCTACCCAGGAACATGGAATATCATCTCTCAATCTGTTTATGTAATCTTTGATTTCTCTCATTAGTGTCTTATAATTTTCTATGTATAGTTCTTTTGTCTCCTTAGGTAAGTTTATTCCCAGATGTTATATTCTTTTTTTGAAGTGGTAAATGGGACTGATTCCTTAATTTCTCTTTCTGACTTTTCATTGTTAGTATATATAAATGCAAGTGATTTCTGTTAGTATATAGAAATGCAATGATTTTGTGTGTTTTACCCTGCAACATTGCTAAATTCACTGATTATCTCTAGAAATTTTCTGACACCATCTTTAGGGTTTTCTATGTACAGTATCAGGTTATCTGCAAACAGTGAGAGCTTTACTTCTTTTCTGAGCTGGATTCCTTTTATTTCTTTTTCTTCTCTGATTGCTGTAGGTAGGACTTCCAAAACTATGCTGAATAATAGTGGTGAAAGTGGACACCCTTGTCTTGTTCCTGATCTTAAGGGGAATGGATTCAGTTTTTCACCATTGAGAATAATGTTTGCTATAGGCTTATCATATATGGCCTTTACTGCATAGAGGTAGGTTCCTTCTATGCCCATTTTTTAAAGAGTTTTAATCATAAACAGTTGCTGAATTTTGTCAAAGGCTTCTTCTGCATCTATTGAGATTACCATCTGGTTTTTATCATTCAATTTTTTAATATGGTATATCACACTGATTTGCATATGTTGAAGAATCCTTGCATACCTGAAATAAACTCATCTTGATCATGATATATGAGCTTTTTGATGTGTTGCTGAATTCTGCTGGCTAAAATTTTGTTAAGGATTTTTGCATCTATGTTCAGCAGTGATATTGGCCTGTAGTTTTCTTTTTGTGTGTTGTCTTGGCTGGTTTTCGTATCATAGTAATGGTGGTTTCATAGAATGAGTTTGGAAGTGTTCTTCCCTCTGCAATTTATTGAAAGAGTTTTAGGAGGATAGGCATTAGCTCTTCTCTAAATGTTTAATAGAATTCTCCTGTGAAGCCATCTGCTCCTGGGCTTTTGTTATGGGGAGATTTTTGATCACAACTTCAAATTCAGTGCTTGTAATTGGGTTGCTCATAATTTCTATATCTTTCTGGTTCAGTCTTGGAAGATTGAACTTTTCTAAGAATCTGTCCATTTTTTCCAGGTTATCCATTTTATTGCCATATAGTTGTTCATGATAGTCTCTTATTCTCCTTTTTATTTCTGCATTGTCTGTTGTAACCTCTCCTTTTTCATTTCTAGTTTTGTTGATTTGATTATTCTTTTTTTTTTTCTTGATGAGTCAGCTAAAGGTTTGTCAATTTTGTTTATCTTTTCAAAGAACCAGCTTTTTAGTTTTATTAATCTTTACTATTGTTTCTCTCATTTCTTTTTCAGGTATTTCTGCTCAGATCTTTATGATTTCTTTCCTTCTGCTAATTTTGTTTTTTTGTTGTTGTTGTTGTTCTTCTTTTTCCAGTTGTTTCCAGTTGTTTTAGGTGTAAAGTTAGCTTGTCTATTCAATATTTTTCTTTCTTAAGGTAGGAGTGTATTGCTACAAGTATTGCTACAAGTATTTTTCTTTCTTATGGTAGGATTGTATTGCTATAAGCTTCCCTCTTATAACTGCTTTAGCTGCATCCCATAGGTTTTGAGTTGTGTTTTCATTGTCATTTGTTTCTTTAAATTTTTTTGATTTATCTAGTAACTTGTTGGTTATTTAGAAATGTATTGTTTAATCTCCATGTGTTTGTGTTTTTTTTAAGTTTTTTGTTTTTTTTTCTTGTAATTGATATCTAATCTCATAGTACTGTGGTCAGGGAAGATGTTTGATATGATTTCCATTTTCTTAAATTCACTGAGGCTTGATTTGTGACCCAAGATGTGGTCTATCCTGGAGAATGTTACATATGCACTTGAAAAGAAGATGAAATGAGATCCATTTCATCTAACGTATCATTTAAAACTTGTATTTCCTTATTAATCTTCTGTTTTGATGATCTATCCATTGATGTGAGGGAGTGTTAAAGTCTCCTACTATTATTGAGTTACTATCAATGTCTCCTTTTATGTCTGTTAGTGTTTATCTTATGTATTGAGGTTCTTCTATGATGGGTGCATAGATATTTACATTTGTTATATTTTCCTCTTGGATTGATCCCTTGATCATTATGTAGTGTGCTTCCTTATCTCTTGTAATATTTTTTTTAAATTTTAAGATCTATTTTGTCTGATATGAGGATTGCTACTCAGCTTTCTTT
>NW_011476015.1:16205-18385 GCF_000754665.1 Bison bison bison | reverse complement strand
TCCAGTACTCTTGCCTGGAAAATCCCATGGGCGGAGGAGCCTGGTAGGCTGCAGTCCACGGGGTCGCGAAGAGTCGGACACGACTGAGCGACTTCACTTTCACTTTTCACTTCCATGCATTGGAGAAGGAAATGGCAACCCACTCGAGTGTTCTTGCCTGGAGAATCCCAGGGATAGGGGAGCCTGGTGGGCTGCCATCTATGGCGTCGCACAGAGTCGGACATGACTGAAGCGACTTAGGAGTAGCAGTAGGCAATATACATGCCCCTGAACATTTATTAATTCATCTTTTTTTTTTTTTTAAAGGCTTCAATTTAACAGATATGTAATTTCCTAATTCATAAATAATAACATTATGAGTTGAAATACTTTCACTTCTTTAGTTTAGATTAAAAATTACCATGCTTCTGATATGGACAGTAAAAGCAATGAAGTATATATATTTTGTTCATTTTATACTTATATGTTACACAAATGAAACCAAAACTTTGGAGTATTTGTCATCAGTAATGTCCAACAAAGCAATTAAGAATTAATTAATGAGAGTATGTATAAAGGATTCACAAATTCTTAGTAATGAGGTACAATGTAGCAGGCATTCAATGTACTGAACAGGAATGAATAATGTAAAAATTATGTTTCCACTAGAAGTCTACAAAGAGGGAAGCTGACAATAAAGTGAATAAAAGATAAAGGCATTCCAATTATTGTCAGGTTATAAAAGGCTTGTACTTTTATGTGATGTGAAGATAGAAAATGGAGACATAACAAATGAGTCCATTATGTCAGTATCATTTGGAATCAGACAATTAAGCTTTTGGCATTTATCAACACTGAAGAGGACTCATATTAAATTAAACATGTCAATTATACCTCAATAAAAAAAAGAAACTAAACACAAGTATGCAGACTGAGAAGGAAAAAAGAATTATAGAATTATTGGTATTCATGTTAGGCTTTACAGATTTTTTTTATGAACAAAGAGCAATTCACTCATCTCTGGACTCTCAGTGCTCATTTACTTTCCTGTACATAAATAAATGAGTGTCATGATCACCTTTTCATTACCAAAAATCTAGGAAGGAAAAGAACCACAGTAAGGAGGGATAATGACTTTTCTTCTTTCTCACTGGATTTATAGGTGAGGTAAGTTAACAAGGAGCAGTCATCAGTCACTGAGCATCAGCTATGTGTCAGGCACTGTGATCAGTATTGGGAGTGTGACATGTGAATGAGAGGACGCCCCGGGAGGAGGGAGAGCGGTTTCTCTCGGGAAGATTCGCGACACCATGTCTAATGTAGCAGCTGTGTGCTTCTGGAGGCTCCTGTCTTCATTACAGTTGTAAAGGGGCATCCGTCAGTTCCCCTCGAACTTCCTTCAATTGGATAGAAAAGAGTTAAAGAAACAGGGGAGACAGAAAAGAGTCACCCCATGAGGTGATTCAAAACTCTACAAATGTAACTTGTATCTCTTACTTTAATCGAAGGAAATGTTTTCATTCCGGAGAAAGTTCCAGCATTGCTGCTTTGACAGTCATTCTCTCAGCTAGGAAGGTAGAAGCAATGGCACTAGCATATGATATTAGTCTTCTATTGCTGTTAAACAGACTACTGTGTACTTGGCAGCTCAGAATAATACATATAATTTTAATCTCACAGTTTATACAGGTTGCGAATCTGAGTGAGGCTTAGCTGAGTCCTCTGCTTTGAGTGAGATGAGACCACAGTCTCATCTGAGGCTTAACCGGGAAGGCTTTGGTATTATTAACAGAATTCAGTTCCTTGTGGTTAAAGGATTGAACCCAGGTCGGTAGGTGCCCAGTATGCTACTAGAGAAGAGTGGAGAAATAACTCCAGAGAGAATGAAGAGCCGGAGTAAAGGTGAAAACAACTCCCAGTTGTGGATGTCACTCGTGTTGGAAGTAAAGTCTGATGCTGTAAAGAGCAATACTGCATAGGAACCTGGAATGTTAGGTCCATGAATCAAGGCAAATTGGAAGTGGTCAAACAGGAGACGGCAAGAGTGAACATTGACAGTTTAGGAATCAGTGAACTAAAATGGACTGGAATGGGTGAATTTAACTCCGATGACCATTATACCTACTACTGTGGGCAAGAATCCCTTAGAAGAAATGGAGTAGCCCTCATAGTCAACAAGAGTCCAAAATGCAGTACTTGGG
>NW_011476015.1:10240-14720 GCF_000754665.1 Bison bison bison | reverse complement strand
AAGCAAGAGAGTTCCAGAAAAACATCTACTTCTGCTTTATTGACTATACCAAAGCCTTTGATTGTGTGGATCACAACAAACTGTGGAAAATTCTTCAAGAGATGGGAATACCAGAACACCTTACCTGCCTCCTGAGAAATCTGTATGCAGGTCAAGAAGCAACAGTTAGAATGGGACTTGGAACAATGGATTGGTTCCAAATTGGGAAAGAGTATGTCAAGGCTGTATATTGTCACCCTGCTTATTTAACTTCTATGCAGAGTACATCATGAGAAACGCTGGGCTGGAAGAAGCACAAGCTGGAGTCAAGATTGCCAGGAGAAATATCAATAACCTCAGATATGCAGATGACACCACCCTTATGGCAGAAACGAAGAGGAATTAAAGAGCCCTTTGATGAAAGTGAAAGAGGAGAGTGGAAAAGCTGGCTTAAAACTCAATATTCAAAACACAAAAATCATGGCATCTGGTCCCATCACTTAATGGCAAATAGCTGGGGAAACAACGGAAACAGTGAGAGACTTTATTTTCTTGGGCTCCAAAATCACTGCAGATTGTGACTGCAGCCATGAAATTAAAAGATGCTTGCTCCTCAGAAGAAAAGCTATGAAAAGCTATGATGAACCTAGGCAGCATATTAAAAAGTAGAGACATTACTTTGCTGACAAAGGTCCATCTAGTCAAAGCTATGGTTTTTCCAGTAGTCATGTACGGATGTGAGAATTGGACCATAAAGAAAGCTGAGCGCCAAAGAATTGATGCTTTTGAACTGCGGTGTTGGAGAAGACTCTTGAGAGTCCCTTGGACTGCAAGGAGATCCAACCAGTCCATTCTAAAGGAAATCAGTCCTGAATATTCATTGGATGGAATATTGGAATATTCATTGGAGCTAAAACTCCAATACTTTGGCTACCTGATGCGAAGAACTGACTCATTCGACAAGACCCTGTTGCTGGGAAAGGTTCAAGGCAGGAGAAGAAGGAGATGACAGAGGATGAAATGGTTGGATGGCATCACTGACTCACCGGACATGACTTTGAGCAAGTTCCAGGAGTTGGTGGTGGACAGGGACGCCTGGCATGCTGCAGTCCATGGGGACACAAAGAGTTGGACACAACTGAGCGACTGAACTGATCTGACGGGATCGAAGGCTTCAGTTTCCTGGTGGTTGGCCTGAGACTACCCTCAGCTCTTTGCTGTGTGGGTTTTCCAACACAGCAGTTCACATCTTTGAAGCTAGGGATTGAGAGACTACAGCAAAGTGTGCACTAAAATCTTATATAATGTTATCATGTATCATCTTTACTGAATTCTGCTGGTGCAAGTAAACCAGAGGTCCTGTACATACTCTAGGGGAGGGGTCCCACAGGGGCATGAGCACCATAAAGCAGGGACCATAGAGATAACCAAAGAGTCTGCCTACCAAAGTCACACTCAGACTTTCCCCACTGCTCATTTCAGTCCCTCAGTCGTGTCTGACTCTTTGCGACCCCCTGGACTGTAGCACACCAGGATTCCCTGTCCATCACTCCGGAAGCTTGCTCAAACTCAAGTCCATCGAGTCAGTGACACATTAACTTAACACACCAAATCTTCTTTTTCTTTGTCACTGCTTAATATTATTTTGCCTCATCTCTAATTTTTTCAAAAACTTGAGTTAATCCAGGCTTTAACTTTCCTGCCACTATTCTGAAGAGTTCTTGTTAGTTCTAGGTTGTTTCTTTGTTCAATACTTGTATATCTGTTTGAACACCTAAGCTAAGAGCTCTGTGAGGTCTCCCTTGATTTATTTGTATATCTCTACCTTTTCTTTCCTACTGAGACTGTAAGGTATTGTCTACAGTAGAGTTTTCCTTTTAGGATTTCTTACCCCACAATCCACTGATGGTTTCTAAACATGAGAACAAATCCATTTTATCTAAATTTAAAATAAAGACAAAACTGCTTTCATGGAATCTGTGATATGTGTCCAAATATGTACAAACTTAACCACAATCTCTCCAGACACTTTCAGAAGAGCTACAATTCCAGCAGATGTTAGACAAAACAGTTAAAGTGCTTCAGTGTTACAGCAGCTTGGCATGCACTAGTTAATGATCTACTTTGAGAAAGTATCATTCATACACTTTTTCTGCCTAGGCTGTTGATGTCCACTCTTACAGGTTCACTAATGTTTCTTTCTTTTTCGTCTCTATCACCTTTTATGATGCACCGTTCACAGTTCACAGCTTTTAATAGTCTTCTTCCCCTTCTATCAGATTTGTTGCTTTGAAAAAAAGGGGTGGCCATTCATGGAACTATTTTGGTCAGAAAGTCTCAGCTGATGCTGTATGGTACCCCACCTAGGTTCTACAGGTACAAGAGAGAAGAGGTGATTCTGGGGCTCCTCAAGTTTCACCTGCCTCTGGAACATCCTCAGCGTGAGTAGACCCAGCCTCTGTTCTCAATGCCTGATACACATTTACTCAATGAATATTTGTGGAAAGAACTATCTGACATCGATGTGCATATACAATGGATATTTGCGTTTGTTAGATTCACGCATATGAATGGGAATTAATTTCCATAATAGATCCTAGAAATGAAACTAAAGGGTCCAGGAACATGTACATTTTAGGTTCCTAGAGACACAGACATCTGCTCTCCACAAGAGCTGCACTGAGCAGTATCTATCAACATTGTGTGAGTGTGCTGGTTTCTGCGAGTACTCACTAACACTGCAGACTGAGTGAGGGACACTGCTAATAACAGCCCTCTGCTGAACAGAAATGGGGCCGCATTAGTTTAAGCTCATATCGAAGTAAATGATATTGAAACATATATATTAAATATATTCATTAAACAGATACTATCATAATGAAATATGACTATTTCATGATCACCTACCATGTGCCAGGTACTGTTTTAGGCATCACCTGAATTGTAGTGAACAAGATATCCAAGATCCCTGTTCTCAGGGGATCTCATATTTTAATGGAGGAGACAGAAAGTTAACAAGAAAATAAAAAAACAGTCTGTTGTCCTAAGGACAGAATAAAATAGGGGAGTGTAACAGAGCTTGGAGGGAGACAGAAGGCTCAAATGAAATGGGTAGTTAGGAAATGCCTTCTGAGAAGCAGACAATCAGCTGAGGACTGACGATGCAATGAGCTAGATCCCTCTGTCCAGATGTCTTCTTTGGCTTGTTTAAATATACAAGACCCCCTCCTACCTCAGGCCTTTGCAATTGCTGTCTGGAACACTCTTGCACCAGATATCTATATGGCTTACTTCTCCTTTACATTGGTGAAATGTCTGTCAAAGTCTTGCAGAGAACTAGTTATAGCAATCCATGGGCAATTTCAATATTTCTATTTTCTATACAAGGTTAGCAAGACCTCCCTTTCCACATACAATGCTGTGTATAATCTGAGTGCCCTTGAAGCTACTAGTTAGACATAAATTTCTTTATTATTTCAAGCTTTATATCCATGAAAAAAATGAAGTTGAAGTTTGGTTTCCTATTCAAATTTTACTGTTGTATCAAAGAGTGAAATGTTAATTTTGAATTGTTTTCAGAGGTTTTGGCACATTGGTTTTACATGTTCTCAGAGATTTAATGATGATAAAGTACATAAATCTATATCAATAGAAATCTTTCACCACTTTCCAAGGTTTCCAGCTTCCCCTCGCCTAAAAATAGAGGGAAGAAGAGAACGGCTGATCGTATCAGAGTAGGCTGCAAGGGCAAACTTGTTTTACATAATGACAATGATGATGACGATTATAGTGACAATGATGATGTGTACTGAGTACCTACCAGATATGAGTCACTTTATAAACATTAACTTTCATCAGCTAGTTACTTCAGTTACATTTTCTGCAATCCTCCCAACAACCTCATGAGCTGATGACATCTCCATTTTCATAGGTGAAGAAACTGAGACTCAGAGAGCTTACAGAACCCCTTTTTGGACTTCTCTGCACAAATATTAGGTCTTAGAGCTGGAATCTGAATTCAAGATATGATCTCTTCAGTATACTATTCTGCCTTATACTAGGAAAAATGAATCTACAAATATATTATTTAAGGTGCAAACAACTAATTTCTAAGTAAAAGCTAATTTCACAATGTTATTTCATTTTATCCTGTAATGTAATGAGCTATGATGCTCATCTTTCCATTTTACAAATGGAGCAAAAGTGAAGTTGAGGAATTTACCTAAGATCTTGTCCAAGAAGTAGGCATCTCACTTCAAGTGCTGTATCTGTGTTGAGTTCAAGTTTCTTTAGCATTTGGGGGTTATTACAAAAGAAATGAGAAGCACCAATAGTATTGTATAGTCCCCAAATCTAATCACTTTAATTTAATTAGTAAACTTGGTTGGATGAGTTCAGTTCAGTTCAGTTGCTCAGTCTTGTCCGACTCTTTGCGACCCCATGAATCACAGCACGCCAGGCCTCCCTGTCCATCACCATCTCCTGGAGTTCACACGTGTGC
>NW_011476015.1:3988-9998 GCF_000754665.1 Bison bison bison | reverse complement strand
ATGTCTCTGTTTTTCAATATGCTATCTGGGTTGGTCATAACTTTCCTTCCAAGGAGTAAGCGTCTTTTACTTTCATGGCTTCAATCACCATCTGCAGTGATTTTGGAGCCCCCCAAAATAAAGTCTGACGCTGTTTCCATTGTTTCCCCATCTATTTGCCATGAAGTGATGGGACCAGATGCCATGATCTTTGTTTTCTGAATGTTGAGCTTTAAGCCAACTTTTTCACTCTCCTCTTTCACTTTCATCAAGAGGCTTTTTAGTTCCTCTTCACTTTCTGCCATAAGGATGGTGTCATCTGCATATCTGAGGTTATTGATATTTCTCCACAATAAACTGTGGAAAATTCTGAAAGAGATGGGAATACCAGACCACCTGACCTGCCTCTTGAGAAACCTATATGCAGGTCAGGAAGCCACAGTTAGAACTGGCCATGGAACAACAGACTGGTTCCAAATAGGAAAAGGAGTATGTCAAGGCTGTATATTGTCACCCTGCTTATTTAACTTCTATGCAGAGTACATCATGAGAAACGCTGGGCTGGAAGAAGCACAAGCTGGAATCAAGATTGCCGGAAGAAATATCAATAACATCAGATATGCAGATGGATGAGTTCAAAGGTCACAGATTTGTGAAAAACATTATTAAAGATTTTAAGTTTTTTTTCTTAGATACATTTATTATTCCCTCTTTATACAATATTTTCTAAATGGTTCCAAAGAGAGCTTTTAATTTTTACTCTGAGGTTTCCATGATGCTTAAACATTTATTGTACTTAAGGATGCTTTAATTTTAGAAGTAACAAATGTTTGCTCTAAAAAACAAACAAACAAACACTATAGATGTTTTTAATTAAAAGAAAAAGAAAAAAGATGCTCTCCCAATCTGACCTGAGAAAATAACTATATCAGTGAGTCAGGTATTCTTCTATGCAGTGAAAAGTATTAAAGCTTCCTGAATCAATGTAATCTGTTGCTTTATTCTGAATATTTGTTACATCATGAAAATTGGTCAATGATTCTAATTAAAACTTAAAAAATGGACTCTAAAACATAATCTCCATAACCTCATATTTACAAAGCACTTTATATTTAAAGGGCTTCCCTGGTGGCTCAGATAGTAAAGAATCTGCCTGCAAAGCAGGAGACCTGAGTTGGATCCCTGGGTTGGGAAGATCCCCTGGAGAAGGGAATGCCAACCCACTCTAGTATTCTTGCCTGAAGGATCTCATGGACAGAGGAGCCTGGTGGGCTACAGTCTATGGGGTTGCAAAGAGTCCGACATGACTAAGCCAGTAACACTAACATACTTTTTATATTTTAAAAAGTGCTCCCATACTAGTTCATTTAATCTTTGAAACAACCTTATGAAGACTGTATCCCAATTTAGAGACAGAAAGTCAAGACTCCAAGAGGTCATCATATTTTTATCTTACTTAGGATGATACTGGATATAGGGCACCCTGCTATTTTATATACTCTCAAGAGAAAAAAAAATCCACCAGTTAATTGTGATATAATGACTTAGCTATACCCCTGTGAGACTCATAGGACTTAATATTAGTAGAAGGCCTAGGTTAGGGTTCTGGCATTGTACTTTCCAAGTATGTGGCTTAAGAAAATTATTTCAGTTCTCTGAGCCTTAATCTTTTCATATCTTTTAAAGTAGAAATAACAATGACTATCTCACAGGGTTGTATGAGGACATAGGGATGTAAAACAGTTCTTTTAAACTTTAAAATGGATAGAATTTAAAAAACCTTCTGTATCTTTGGTATTATTATTTTAAAATATTTTATCTGTAACAATAATATTAATAGTCTGTTGTTGAAGGAAGGAACTTCTGGATCTAAATTGAACTATTTTATCCTATTAAATAATTATTAAAGCTGTAACTGCACACAACTGCTACTGCTGCTGTCTTTCCTGAGATGAGCTGTTAATACTTTGTCCTCATATGAACTCTGGAGAACACCTATTCCATTAATCTAAAAGAACGCATTCAGTTTGAATGAGGACATTTTCAGGCCTTGAGGGAAAATATTTCTTTCTGCCATCATCTACATTTTGTTTGTCCAGTTATAGGATAGAAACATGGACTACACTTTAGACATTCTGTTATTATAGTCAGTTCTAATTGTGCCAGGAATTACAGACCTTCATTTCTCAGAAGAGAGCTAATTCCCTACACTCTACCATCCATGTCTTCTGTAATTTATGAAGTATTCCTATATTTTTTCTGCTTTTGTGTTGGAAATCATTTTAAGTTATAGTCTGTTCACCATGTTAGTGCTAAGGTATACAGACATTTACTTAATTAAATCCTATATGCTGTGCATTCTGTTATCCCCTTGACAGCTTATTCCTGTCTTGTGGGAGAAATTAGGTCTTGCTTGTCTGGTCTTCCCTGGTGGCTCAGATCATAAAGAATCTGCCTGCAATACAAGAGATTCAGGTTTGATCCCTGGGTCAAGAAGTTCCCCTGGAGAAGGGAATGGCTACCTACTCCAGTATTCTTGTCTGGAGAACTTCATGGACAGAAGAGACTGGCAGGCTACAGCCTAGCCATGCTTTTATATCTACAGCTGCTGGCAGTATGTGATTAAAGTATATTTCTGAAATACTGTCCTGGAAATGATCATCTATGAAGACAAATACCATGTGGAAGCTCTGGGATTGAGTTGCTGAATATCTGTTTATGTATACTGAATACAGGAAACACATGTATATTGAATACAGGAAACAGAGTGGAATCCTGATTTTTAAGACTGACAAACTGTACTATATATGTTTCCTATGTACCAAACAAGAATAGGTGATGGCTACTACAGATTCAAGAAGATCCTGCAAAGACAGAAATGACAACCCACTCCAGTATTCTTGCCTGGGAAATCCCATGGCCAGAGGAGCCTGGTGGGCTACAGCCCATGGGGCTGCAAAGAGTTGGACATGACTTAGCGAGTAAACAACAACAACTATGGATTTGGTATTATTAAATTATCTCAGGACTTCAATTCTCAGAAATTTATTTAACATATAGGGCAAATACCCAACAGTTAATTAATGTGCAGAAGGAGCAGTAGGGAAACATGAGGTAGTTTAAGATCCAAAATAATGACAGGCAACTGCTTTGGGCTTGTGGACTTTTGGTTACTTATTGACCCAATATTCAACAAATATCAAGTTTAAACATTAATATCGAATTTCAAATGTTCCAAAAAATTATATACACTGGCCAACTTCTCTTTTTAAAAGCGAATATTTGTTTCCTGTTACTCCAAACCTAGCCCACGGTACTGTCATCTCCTATGTCAATCGTGTAATAGCCAATTAGTCTTCCTGCTCTCTTCACTCTTGCTTACTCTTAGAGTCCAGTTTCAAACAACTGCCTGAGTAGTGATTTTTTTTTTTTTTTTAATGTAGACCAGATAATGTTATTCCTTTCTGCTTAAAACCATTAATGGCTCCTATGATACTCAAAATAAAATCCAAACTCCTTTTATGGTGTTCAAAGTCCTATATGATCTGGCTCCTTTCTGCATCTCCACCCTTACCTCCTGGCTACTCTTCTGCTTTCTCATATATATCAAATACCCCAGGACTTTTTTTTTCCCTCTCAAATACATTAAGATTGCTCCTACCTCAAGGCTTTCGTACTTAGTCTAAAAAGCTCTTCCCATACAGGTTTCCTGCTGGCTGGATCTCAGTTCAAATATCATCTCTTCAAAAACAGTAGCATTACCACATACTCATATTTCCTTACACAACTGGCTTATTACATGCCTAACAGTCGTCACTATCTGGAATTGTCATGTACTTATTTGCCAACTTGTTTGTCCATCTCTGCCCTTACAGTTATTTAAACAGTTTGAGAGCAAGGACTTTGTTTATGCTGCTATCAAAGGCCTAGGAGAGGGTCGTGCCCATTGAAGATATCCAATAAATAGCTAATGAAAGAATGAGGTAAAAAAATCTAAGTGAATCTAAAAGATTACCTTCTCTTAAATGATCTATGTTTCTCTCACTTTTTTATTTTTGAAAATTGTACTAGGAAAAAATTAATTATTTTTCTTGAGGCTAATAATAATTTGCCTTCTTAAAATAAAACTGAATAACTCAAGCATAGTTGATTTTCCAGAAATCACCCAAGATTAAATTTGATATATTTTCTTAATGGAACATTATAGCAGTAACCTACTTTCAGTCTGTAACAATAAAAGAGAATATGTAAGTTTACCATATTCCTTGAATGGTAAAACACCATGAATATTTACAGTGGTTATTATCTGATTCTGAATAACCAAATCACTAGAGAAAAGGTCAGCCTTAAAAAACAAGTGAAACTGTCTCTCAAATGGCATCAGAATCATGTAACCTATCTGCTATACATGAATCGTTTCCCCCAATTCTAGGAGAAGAAAGATATATTAATAGTATGATTATTTTAGGTGGAAGTAAATACCATAATGCCCATTCTAAAGAGTATGGCTGATTTCCACCAAATAAATTCATGTTGGTTAATAAAAATATGTTTTGAAAGAAATAAGGAAAGCAAAGATGAGAGTTTGAGACCTAGAATAAGTAGAATGAGAAGATGAAGATGTTATATCAAGTGTGAGTTTTAGATTTAAAAGAAAAATTATGAAGGCCTTTAAATATTATAGTACCACATTTCCCTTTTTTCTCAGAAAGACTTTTCCCATGTCTAAATAACTTCTAGTTAGCATCAGAATATAAAGATAAAAAGCAGCCATTACTGACATTCTAATTTTAAAAGTCAGAATACTGCTGATTTCAGACAGAAATACCTAAATCGAGTCAGGAGTCTTACATAAACAAATATGTGTTGTTAGATGGTCATTGCTTGTTGGGGAAAATTCACCCTTATTTTCGATGGGTGGAGTAAAAACTATATAATTACTCAACAGTTGGATATCCATATTTCTGCTGTTATAAGAAATGCCATGGTGAAAGTACTTGTATACACATTTGTATGCACATCACTCATTATTTTCTTTGCAAAAATACTAACAGATGGCATTATTGGGTTAAAATATATGATCATTAAAACATTTTTATCTTCAAAAAATATTTTCAAATAGACATTTTAAAAGGTCTTAATATATACTACAAAGCTGACTCCCAAAATGTTGTGTGAAGTTATATTCCCATCTATAGTGGATGAGAATTTTTACTTTCAGCTTCAATTGGTGGCAGGCCCAGGTGGCTCCTAAATTGAAAAGATTAAAAAAAAATGCCTAATATGTGAGTGACTTGAAAAAAGAAGTGTATTTTCTACAGAAATGTTCCTGTACCTTGCTTCATTTGCTCTGGCATCACTTAGGTTCTCAGGGGTGTTTGCAACTTTGCTCCATCTGCCTATATTAATTCTATTGGTCTCAGAAGCCTAAGACTCCAGTTATGATTACAGTTTTACCTTCTGTTTTTTGGTGCAGGGAGGCATTCATTTCTTGGTTTTTATCTTTTGAACACACACAATTTTAAACGTCATTTCTAAGTGTAGGAACAGAATGGGGAGGTTTTTGAATGAGACCACCCTACCATCTTGAATCTCAACAGCTATCTCTTATTTTCTTGACAGTGGACTTTTTCATAATCAAATATTTCTATGTATACATATACATCCTATTCAACTGTTCATGGGGTTCTCAAGGCAAGAATGCTGAAGTGGTTTGTCGTTCCCTTCTCCAGTGGAGCACATTTTGTCAGAACTCTCCTCCATGAGCTGTCCATCGTGGGTGGCTCTACATGGCGTGGTTCACAGTTTCATTGAGTCAGACAAAGCTGTGGTTCATGCGATCAGTTTGATTAGCTTTCTGTGACTGTGGTTTTCATTCTGTCTGCCTTCTGATGGAGAAGGATTAAGAGGCTTATGGAAGCTTCCTGATGGGAGAGACTGACTGTGGGGGAAACAGATCAAATTGCCAACATCCATCAGATCATCGAAAAAGCAAGAGAGTTCCAAAAAAAATCTACTTCTGCTTCCTTGT
>NW_011476015.1:0-2493 GCF_000754665.1 Bison bison bison | reverse complement strand
GAGTATTCTCCAGCCAGGCTTCCCTCCAGTTACTCCCAAAATTGCAACTGTTATTCAGCAGAGATAGAACAAGACAGACCTTTGTTCTTCTCTTCTATGTGGTTCTAGTTGTCCTATACTGACAAGCCTTTGGGATTTGCCTGTACCTGCTAGTGCTGTTAAAGACTTCCCCCATTTTTACATTCCGTTTACCATTTCCATGGGAAGGAAGGTAGAAGCCTGTGCTTATGCTGTCAATTTACCAGGAAGTCAACAACTTCTCTTTTTATAAAAGACCTCCTATTGGACACCCAGCCAGATACTGCTTTAATGTGCATTTTTCTTAACTAGAACTGCCTCTTCCTGCTTTTGTTATAAAATCAAACAAACATTACACTTTAAAAGATGTAGGTATTTCAAATAAAGATTACACTAAAGCATCACAACACTGATCACGTAAATACTGATGGAGATCAATGTAGAGACCTCCAGGGGTCCCAGTACTGATTGAAAATGTTTATTACGTCTATATGCTGTTTCACTGAAGGTGAACAGAACAGAGGCAACCTAAGTTTCCTTATAGTTAGCAATAAACAACTGAAAGATAAGATGCCAGTTCAGACGTGTAACCGCAGCTTCCTGTGATGATAACATTCTAACTGGAAATCGATAATAACATTAAATGTCATATATTAAGAAAAGCTTTCATCTATCACATTTTCAAATGTATTTAAGTTGAATGAAGCTTTAGAAAATTACTTAATAATTACCATAAAGAAAAAGTATTAATTATTTAAATTAAGTACTTTAAATAATGTGGTACCAGTGGCAGTAACACCGATTTATGGAACATCGTATACTCTCAGGTCCTTGACATGTATCTTGTGTTAATCCTTCGATCCTGCCCCTTGAGACATTATGATCTCTGCCTTTCACATGAGGAAACAGGCCAGAGTGGTAACTTGGCTACTGAGGTTGGCTGACTGACTGAGAGGCTCTCTGAGGCACTTTGGGGAGATACCGAGATTCTGAGGTACACTGTTTACCTGGATTCCAAGTGCTACTGAACTCGGCTACCTCTATGATTCACAGACTTCTCCACCGCTAGAGGTATTTTTTGGAGAGATGGATGGCCATGTTTGCAATGCTCTAGAAAGCATTCGTGTTCCCTGTAATTCTACATCGGGGTTCTTAAGTTGGGATTCATAAACACTCTGATAATGGATGAAAAAATGTGTTCAATTGCACATTTCTGGGAAGAGGACTTTCATCAAATTTCAGTGGAGTACAAGATCCAAAAATGGTTTGGAACTGTCCTCTAGACATCCCTTAGAGACTGCTTTTAAAGTTATAAGACCTAAGAAATCTTAAATTAATTTCTAAGGAAATTCCACAGTATAACATCCTGGAGTGTACTTAAATTAACAAGAAAGTGGAGATAATTACCCAAATGAAAACTTCAAAACTGTAACTTGAAATAATCAGATAGCCAGGTCAAAGGAAATGAAGTGGAGGAGCTGAATTATCTACCTCCTGATAGTGATTTTCTCCTTTGCATTATAGATAGAAAAAGCTACTGCTTAAAAACAAAGAAAAATGAGCTGAGTTTATCTGAATTATCAACTTAAAAGATAAGTTATATATAATTACAAAAGTGCTGGGAAATATGCAAATATTAGCAACTGTATTTCTAAATAAGAAGACAACATAGAAACTATTTATGAGTTTTAAACAGCAGAGTAGGTATAATTCTATTAACAGATAAAAAGTGTAGACATAATTCTTTACTTTTCTTCCAAAGAAGTTCTGCTGAACTTCAAAAAATTTCTGTGAATAATCATGTTTGACAAATATCAAGGTTAATGGTAGCAAGGTAATTAAAACGAATGACTGCAATGTGCACAGGGCGATGTCTGTGCAGGTGTTGCTCTGCTGTTGCCACCCTCACTAAAAATGTCTGACATAAAATTCCCATCTTACACAGAATACATTAGTAGTGGTTATTCTCATCCCCCCTAAAAACACAGAATTTCTTCACATAAAGAGCTCTTACAGGGTTTCTAAAATACATTTAATTAAAAAAAATGTGAAGGAGGAGCTAAGATGGCGGAGGAGTAGGACGGGGAGAACACTTTCTCCCCCACAAATTCATCAAAAGAACATTTAAACGCCGAGTAAATTCCACACAACAACTTCTGAATGCTGGCAGAGGACATCAGGCACCCAGAAAAGCAACCCAAGTCTTCGAAAGGAGGTAGGAAAAAATATAAAAGACAAAAAAAGGGACAAAAGAGGGAGGGACAGAGTTCTGTCCCGGGAAGGGAGTCTTAAAAAGAGAGAAGTTTCCAAACACCAGGAAACCTTCTCACTGCCGAATCTGTGCCGAGCCTTGGAAGCAGAGAGGGCAACATAACAGGGAGGAAAAATAAATAAACAATTAAAACCCGCACATTGCGAGCCCTACAGTAAATCCCCCAGTGGAGAAGCAGCGCAGACGCCTGCACACGCCATTAG
>NW_011476014.1:51865-53281 GCF_000754665.1 Bison bison bison | reverse complement strand
CTGCCCTGCCTCTTGAGAAACCTGTATGCAGGTCAGGAAGCAGCAGTTAGAACCGGACATGGAACAACATACTGGTTCCAAATCAGGAAAGGAGTACATGAAGGCTGTATATTGTTACTCTGCTTATTTAACTTCTATGCAGAGTACATCATGCAAAATGCCAGACTGGATAAAGCACAAGCTGGAATCAAGATTGCTGGGAGAAATATCAATAACCTCAGATATGCATATGACACCACCCTTACAGTAGAAAGCAAAGAGGAACTAAAGAGCCTCTTGATGAAAGTAAAGAGGAGAGTGAAAAAGCAGGCTTAAAACTCAACATTCAAAAAACTAAGATCAGGGCATCTGGTCATCACTTCATGGCAAATAGCTGGGGAAACAATGGAAGCACTGATGATCTAGTCTTGAACTTGAAGGCAGTGGAACTAAAGATGAAGTAGATTTGAGATATACACTTAGTCTACTGTTTACTGACTGGTAATGCTGTTTAGCTACTTATTGAATAAGGACTGTGAAAGAAAGATAAGGAACATCATTATTTGGGTCATCTACCATCTACCCTGATTGAGGGAGGATAGGAAGGATAGAATGGGGTGAGGTTTGAAGGGATGATTTCTGGTTTCATTTTGAATATGATGTTTGTGGGATTTGAGCCTCTCCTAGCTCCTTAAGCAGTTTTAAAGCTACATAGTGTCTTATTTAATTAAGCCAAGATCATAGTATATCCTAATATGTTTTCAGTGCTTTAATATTTTAGTGTGTTTTTAATACTTTTGATGTTTTAGTGTTTATTTTTAATGTCTTAGTATTTTAATATTTAATCAGAATTCTTGGATTTTTGCTGTCCTAAATTTCCAGTTCTATTAGTGGATGCTGATTTATTGCCAACCAAATGGGATTAATTTGGCTGTTGCACAGTGGCTTCTTTTCGAATTCATATTCAAATTTCATCCATAATGTGGGAAGTTGAACTACCCCTACAGCTCTGTGAAGGAACCTGCTGACCCCATATTGAGTCTGAATTCCTGGCAGAAATCAGGAGACACAGCATTTGACTTATTCACAGAAACTAATAAGATCGCTTTTCACCATCCTCCTAATTTGCTGCAGTCTCCAACTAGGGTTGATGACAAATTTAAAAGTATGCCTATCAGCAAGCATGGATTTTTGTGAGTCACAATTCACTAAATAGACATCATGTGATTGAAAATGAAGAAGCATCATGCAAAGAATGTGTTATAAACAACTTAAAATGAGTTCAGAACGTGACAAAACAATCTGGCTTCGTATTTTCAAGAGAGTAGCCCCAACAGACAGGGAAGAACACTTTAAACACTAAAGGGATTCAATTCTCATCTCCTTTTTTGCCCACTTGTCTTTCCATCTGGCCAGGGTTGCTATTTTATACAGTAC
>NW_011476014.1:50128-51084 GCF_000754665.1 Bison bison bison | reverse complement strand
TAGAAATATAATTTAAGTGAAGCTATTAGAACATTATTTCTAAGCATCTTTAAAATGGCTGTTCATGATAGTGTGTGAAATAAAGCTATAAAACTAAAACACAGAAAGATTCTGTTGTAATTTAATGGAATTCTTACCCTTCCCCATGATAGAGAATTAAGCACAAGAGATCTAAAAGCAATCAAAGGTATATACTTTATTAAACATACTCTTGGGAGTAATGCCACTATTTATTTCTCTTCTCATTTACATGAAGAAGGGAATTTCTACTCTTCTCTGTTCTTGAAATACTTCTGCCTTTACTCCTACTGTGATAATTCAGACTCTGAAACATATGGTAGGCCACATTTCACTGCTGAGCAAATTCACTGCTCAAGTGTGACACGTGCTCTTGCCCAAACTTTTGCCTCCTTGCTCAGACATGGTGGGCACTCTTGAGCTTCTTGTCAATAGGTAGTAAGTATGCATGGACAGTGATGAGGGCCTGTCTTTAATAGACATGCTGGCCATCCTTCTTGCTAGTGTTTTCTTTCACCACTGAATCTCTTTGTTAGTTGAATCTGGCATCATTGTCTATGCACTGTTTGGTGACATAGACTCAGTGCTCTGTGGGTCACATCAACTCTGTTTATATATATTTTTTCTTCCCCCTTTCTCTCCGTTCCTTCCACCAACCCATCCACTTTCCATTTATATTCAGTTCAAAGATTGAGATTTTGGGTGAGTTAGGAGATCCCCACTTCAGCTTCCAACTTTAACCGTGTTTTCTTGTCCAGCTTTTCTTGAGAATATTGTTCTGGGGATTGGGAGAATGGTGGTTATAAAGTCCTTTAAAAATTAATGAACCCATTTGATGGGGAAAAAGGTGAATGGTAGGATTTGGTTGCTTGGATTCAGTTTTATAAAATGCAAAGGAGGGGGCTAGAATACACAATTTCAGTGGCCAGTTTTAATCC
>NW_011476014.1:48414-48960 GCF_000754665.1 Bison bison bison | reverse complement strand
TGACGTACTCCTTTCCTGATTTGGAACCAGTCTTTTGTTCCATGTCCATTTCTAACTGTTGCTTCTTGATCTGCATACAGATTTCTCAAGAGGCAGGTTAGATGGTCTGGTAGTCCCATCTCTTGAAGAATTTTCCATAGTTTGCTGTGATCCACACAAAACTGGCAAAGGTTGAAAAGACACAAGATTGAGAATACACAAAGCTTGTTTCTTTCAGAATAGGATCAGACACATTTTCATAAGGCTGGTGCTTCACATATAAGAACAATAATAAAAATCACATGAAGATGAGATTATCCAACGTTTGTTAAATATTCTTGAAGCTATAGAGAGATGATGCATTATTTTTAAATATAATTTTATTTATTTATTTATTTATTGGCTGTATTGGGTCCTTGTTGCTGGGTGCAGGGTTTCTGTAGTCACTGTGAGGGAGGGCTACTCATTGTTTCAGTGGATGGGCTTCTCCTTGTGATGGCTTCTCTTGTTGTGGCCTCTTGACTCTAGGGCACAGGCTTGGTAGTTTTTGAGCATGGGCTTAGTTGC
>NW_011476014.1:45633-48009 GCF_000754665.1 Bison bison bison | reverse complement strand
ACTGAGCCACTGCTGCTGCTGCTGCTGCTGCTGCTGCTGCTAAGTCACTTCAGTCATATCCGACTCTGTGCAATCCCATAGACGGCAGCCCACCAGGCTCCCCCGTCCTTTGGGGTTCTCCAGGCAAGAACACTGGAGTGGGTTGCCATTTCCTTCTTCAATGCATGAAAGTGAAAAGTGAAAGTGAAGTTGCTCAGTCGTGTCCGACTGTTAGCGACCCCATGCACTGCAGTCTATCAGGCTCCTCCGTCCATGGGATTTTCCAGGCAAGAATACTGGAGTGACTGAGCCACTAGGGAAACCCAACAATGCACTGTTATTCAAAACAAAGGTTTTAAGTGCATGACCATGGAACATGGTTTTTGTAAGTGACTAAGTCTCTGTTCATATGAACAGGGGAATTGTAGTAGGTGGAATAAGACCCCTTCCCCCAAATCATTGAATACTCTTAACTTACATAATAAAAGGGAATTGCAGATGTGATTAAGTTAAAGATTTTAAGATAAGGAGATTATCCTGGATTATCCAGATGGACCTTGCAAGAGAGAGAGGCAGGAGGGTCAGAATTAGAGAAAGAGACTTATTGGTGGAAACAGAGGTCAGAGTGATGTGGGGCCATGAGGCAAGGGGTGTAGGAAGCCTCTAGAAGCTGGAAAAGGGAAATAAATATTAATACATTGTCCCCTAAGGCTTCCAGAATGAATGCAGCCTTGCCTACTCATTTTAGGCTTCTGACCTGCAAAACTATAGGATAATAAATGTGTGTTGTTTTAAGCCACCAAACTTGTGGTAACTTATTACAACATCGATAGGAAACTACTGTGGGGATGTTTGTGTATATTAATCTCAACAGAGCACTTCACAGCATCTTTAAATTATTCCTGAACTAAGATGGAGGAGCTAAGACAATGGAATGATATGTGCTGTCAGATTTGAAACTGGAATCCAGGGCTGAGTTGGACTCCTGACCCTGTCCTTTTCTAGTTATATAATCTTGAGCATGATGGTTGACATTTCTCTGCTTTTATGGCCCTATATATAAAGTGGGATTATTTATTGCAACTATCTCAGAATTGTGTGATAAAAAATTAGTGCAAATTAATACTAATTATTTAATCGTGCTTAGTCACTTAGTTGTGTCTGACTCTTTGTGACCCTTTGGACTATAGCCCTCCAGTTTTCTCTGTCCATGTGATTTTTTAGGCTAGAGTACTGGAGTGGGTTGCCATTTCCTTCTCCAGGAGATCTTCCCCACCTAGGGATTGAACCAGCATCTGCAATATTTAATGAATATTACATAAATTTACACTATTAAAATGCTTAGAACATTTTATGGTACATAGTGAGCACCATGTAAACGTTAGCTGTCATTATTATTGGTGCTGGCCTAAAGTAAATTCTGTGGTCACAAGGTTCAGTGAATGATCTCTGCTTGATTTTATGCATTTCAACATTTGTATCAATGACTTGAATCATGACATTAAAGGCCAGTGACATAAAATCAGGAGTTATAAATCTAATGACAGGCTAAAGCCTATGAAATGAAATATATATAGGCTCAAAAAAGCAAAGGTTTATGACACAAATATTTGCCAGCATTAAGATGTATTTGGGCTTCCCTTGTGGTTCAGCCGGTAAGGAATCTGCCTGCAATGTGGGAGACCTGGTCTATATAAGCAATAGAACCCCTGGGTTCGACCCCTGGGCTGGGAAAATCCCCTGAAGAAGGGAAAGGCTATCCACTCCAGTATTCTGGCCAGGAGAATTCCATGGACTATACAGTCCATGGGGTCACAAAGTCGGAGATGACTTCACTTTCATTATGTATTTACTTTAAATATATAAGTATCATGTTGTGATCTGCTTGAATTGCAAATACAGTTAAACTTTAGATTTTCTTAAAAAAATAAGGTATGCAGTTTCATATATCATAGAACTAAATTAGCAGAAAATCCAACATTTCTTTCCCTGCCCTAACCAACTCTCACATTCCAGTTTGTTGAAAACATATTGCTTATATAGACCTAAACGTTGGCAAATGTCATGAGGAAGGAAGATCAGTATAACTTCTAAACCCCAGTAAGGATTATGTGATAAATTTGTTAATGTTTTGTTTTACCCCTGCCACTTGAGGACATTTTGATAATTAAAATCTTACAAAAGCCACTAGAGAGAATCTTCAAGTGAGGCAGGTTCATTCCTGAAGTACTTAGCTCACCCATGGATTCCTCTGTTTTGACTACCCGTGGATATACTTCTTCAGTTCAGTTCAGTCACTCAGTTGTGTCCAACTCTCTGCGACCCCATGGACTGCAGCATGCCAGGCTTCCCTGTCCATCACCAACTCCCAGAGCTTGCTCAAACTCATGTCCATTG
>NW_011476014.1:44097-44735 GCF_000754665.1 Bison bison bison | reverse complement strand
AGTATTTTTCATCCTATACCAGCTAGGGATATAGCACCAAAACTTGCTTAAGACAGTAATTGAAAAAATTAAAGTTAAAAAAAGATTAGTCATTGCTTGCCTAGAGCTGGCATCACGGGAGAGGATTAAATGAATGCAAAGTAGCATTAGGGAATTTCTGAGAGATCATGGAAATAATCTACATCAGGATTGCTGTGGTAGTTATATGATTGAATACACTTATTAAAACTCAGAAAACTGTACACTTAAAATGAATGAATTATGTTTCATATGAATTACATCTCCCTAAAGCTACTTCTTCCCATTCTTCTTTCTTCCCTCACCCTAGAGAGCCAGACTCCTCATTTTCATCTTCCTCAACCTGAAGAGTGCTGTAGATCTCTCCTCATATGTCTAGGGATCTTTATATTCCACCTATTTTTAAATTTATGTTTTAATTTAAATTTAATAAATTGACCTTTCAATACTTATTAACTCAGATATTTTCTCATTTTTCCCTCTGCATATATGGAAGCATGTTCTTCACACTTTTTTAAAAAAATCACTCAACAGAGTAAATGTCAGACAGTGTTATAGGCACAAACGATAAAAGAGAGAGAAAGATAAAACAAACAAACATGTCCTGATATGTTAATATT
>NW_011476014.1:41309-43997 GCF_000754665.1 Bison bison bison | reverse complement strand
TAGATGATATGCTAAGTAGAAAAATTTTGCAGGAGATAAGGATCAGAATGCTGGGATAATAGTTAGGTTTTTTTGCAAAGTCTGGGCAAAAAAAGACATGAAGGATATACTAAATGAACATAGATTTTAAGGGGGAGAATAAGGTACATAGAGATATATCCCTATCTATCTATTTATCTATCATCTATCTATCTATCTTTTCCAGGGAAAGCAGCAAGTATAACTTTCCCAAGTAGAAGGGATGCTTAGAATGGTTGAGGAAGCACAGGATCCAAAATAACTGGACCAGCCATCTGCAAAAGGTAAGAGTAGGTAGAGATGAGGTCAGGCAGGTAGCAGAATGTCAAAATATTTACAACCATATGGCCCATTTGAAAGGTCTGTGACTTTCCCTTAATTGTGATGATGAGATTTCTCGGAAAGAAAGCAGACTTTGGGGGGAAAGAAAGGCTTATGTGTGAGTTCTTTATTGGGAATGTGACTCAGGAAGCAGTGGTGAGGAACAGAGTGGTCCAAGAGAGAAGAAGGGAGAGCAAAAAAAAGTAAAATATGCATATATATTTTTGAGCTGGCCACTGCTACGAGTGACTGGTTAATTCATCCATGAGATCATCTTAAAACTGTGTTACATATTTCTCAGAGGTCTTTTCTGGGGGGTAAAAGTGGAAAGCTTTTGTCCCTGAGATTATACCATTTCTTGGTTGAACTTCTCTAAAAGGGTATTAACTCATCTGCATATTTGTGTTGTGTGTTACTGTTGCATGCCATGCCAGGATTTAATAGAGAAGCCCAAGTCAGGAGGTATGGGATACACTGAGTAAATATGAAATGAAATGCTAACAAATTCTTGCTTCATGAAGTTGGTGGGATCCCAGGTAAAACTGGTCATTGCAATTGTGTTCCTATATGCAAGTGACAATTTTAATATGATATATAACAATTATGTCATTTATGATAGTGTCAAAGGTACCAAATACCTAGGCAAATATACCTAAAGATATCCAAAATCTCTACACAGAAATCTATAACTGAATGAAACACTAGAAAAAAGAGATTTTAAAAGATAATAAATGAAGGCATATACATGTTCATAGATTGAAGGACTTACTTTTTAAAAGATGTAAATGTTCCTAAATGTGAATTGTAAAATCAATGAAATCTATATAAAATTCCCTGGAAGATGTGTATCAGTATGTGTAGGGAGTAAGGGGAATGTGGAAATTGACAATTGGTTCTAAAATTTATAAAAAATTAATGTACAGCTAAAACTCTGAAGAACAAATTTGGAGGATTTATGCTTAGATATCAAATTGATGGTTAAGATGCTGTGGTGTTGCTACAGAGACAAATAGATCAGTGAAACAACACAGGAAGTCCAGAAGCATCTAACAGTGTTCAAGTTTTGAAAAAGTGGTCACTAAAATTGTCTTGGAAGAATATCTTCATGAGCTTAAAGGGGAACATTTTACCAACCGCAAAGGAAAAAAATTGACATGTTGGACTGTTTTAAAAGTAGGAAATTCTCTTCATTGAAAGATACCAGTTTAAGATTCAAAAAGGCAATATATTTATAACCCATATAACTGACAAAGCAGTGTATCCAGAATATGTGAAAAGTACCTATAAATTAAAGAGAAAGGATTCAAAACTCAAGAAGGGACAAGAGATTTTTTAATAACCTTCATAAATGTGAATATAAAAATACCTAATAATCCTATAGAAAGATGCACAACCTCATTCGTAACTACAGAAATTCAGATTAAATCTATGATGTAGGTGTTCCCTAGAATACAACTGAAAAGATTGAAAATGTGCAATATTATTGCCAAGGATATAGAGAAATCGAGCTTTCATATGCTCCTTATTAGGGTGTATGTAGGACATCTACTTTGGAAAAATATTTGTCAGTATCTAACAAATTTGCTAATATGCATATCCATTGATCCGATAGTACCACTGTTATATATACCCAACAGAAAGGCACATGTATATTTAGTAAAACATGTAGAAAAGAAAATTGATAAAAGTGTTATTCATAATATCCCAAACTTGGAAGCAACCCAAATGCCACTTAACAATGAAGTAGATAAATGAGTTATCTCTTTATACAGTGGCATATACAGGAAAGAAAAAGGGACTGCTACTATAGAAAATACCGAACACATGCAACAAAAGAAGCCGGATATAAAAGAATACATACTATATGATTCTATTTGAAAAAACAGGCACATAATCTTTTGTTGGAAGTCAGGATAGTCATTATCTTTTAGGAAAAGGGTTACTTGGGTCTCTGGGGTAATGAATATTCAGTATTTCTGGGTCTGTGTGTCAATGCAGGAGACACGGGTTTGATACCTGGGTCAGGAAGATCCCCTGGAGAAAGAAATGACTACCCACTCCAGTGTTCTTGCCTGAGAAATCTCATGGACACAGGAACCTGATGGGCTGCAGTCCATGGAGTTGCAAAGAAGTGGACATCACTTAGTGACTGAACATGCATGCACGTGCTTTATGTACATATATTCACTCAGTTAATTGCTATTGCTGTTCACCTATGATTTGTTTAGTTTTGCTGCCAAAATCTTGACTCTGTGCACTGATGCTGAACTCAAATATGGAGACAGTTATGGAGGAGAAGGAAAGAGTGGCTTCGTTTCTTTGCCAGGCAAGAACAGAGTAGGCTAACAC
>NW_011476014.1:40904-41209 GCF_000754665.1 Bison bison bison | reverse complement strand
CCTTGCTGCCAAGGAACTCTCATGAGTCCTCCAGCACCACAGTTTGAAAGCATCAGTTCTTTGGCACTCAGGCTTCTTTATGGTCCAACTCTCACATTCATACCTGACTACTAGAAAAACAATAGCTTTGACTATACGGACCTTTGTCAGCAAAGTAATGTCTCTGCTTTTTAATATGCTGTCTCGCTGGACTGGAGGAAACACAAGCTGGAATCAAGATTGCTCGGAGAAATATAAATAACCTCAGATATGCAGATGACACCACCCTTATGGCAAAAAGTGAAGAGGAACTAAAAAGCCTCTTG
>NW_011476014.1:40370-40804 GCF_000754665.1 Bison bison bison | reverse complement strand
AACACCTTAAGAACTGTACCCTTCCTCCCTGATGAATCAGTTCAATTCAGTTCATCCCTCAGTTGTGTCCGACTCTTTTGTGACCCCATGAATCACAGCACGCCAGGCCTCCCTGTCCATCACGAACTCCCAGAATTTACCCAAACTCATGTCCATCGAGTCGGTGATGCCCTCCAGCCATCTCATCCTCTGTCGTCCCCTTCTCCTGCCCCAAATCCCTCCCAGCATCAGGATCTTTTCCAATGAGTCAACTTCTCGCATGAGGTGGCCAAAGTATTGGAGTTTCAGCTTTAGCATCAGTCCTTCCAATGAATATTCAGGGCTGATTTCCTTTCAGATGGACTGGTTGGACCTCCTTGCTGCCAAGGAACTCTCATGAGTCCTCCAGCACCACAGTTTGAAAGCATCAGTACTTTGGCACTCAGGCTTCTTCA
>NW_011476014.1:38878-39962 GCF_000754665.1 Bison bison bison | reverse complement strand
ACAGAGGATGAGATAGCTGGATGGTATCACTGACTCGATGGACATGAGTCTGAGTGAACTCCGGGAGTTGGTGATGGACAGGGAGGCCTGGCGTGCTGCAATTCATGGGGTCGCAGAGAGTCAGACACGACTGAGCGACTGAACTGACTGAACTGAACTAATGAATCAGAAGTAAATGTTTTTCTGAAATTCCCTTGTTTTTTCTGTGATCCAACTTATATTGCCAATTTGATCTCTGGTTCCTCTGCCTTTTCTCAATCCAGTTTGTGTATCTGGAAGTTCTCTTTCACATACTGTTGAAGCCTAGCTTGAAGGATTTTGAGCATTACCTTGCTAGCCCATGAAATGAATGCAGTTGTGCAGTAGTTTGAACATTCTTTGGCACTTCCATTCTTTGGGATTGGAATGCAAACTGACCTTTTCCAGTCTCCTGACCACAACTTTTTCCAAATTTGCTGACATATTGAGTGCAACATCTTAACAGCATCATCTTTTACTATCTTAAATAGCTCAGCTGGAATTGTATCACTTCCACTATCTTGTTTGTAAGTAAGTAAGCAAGTGTTAGTCGCTCAGTCATGCCTGACTTTTTGCCACCCCATGGACCACAGCTCACCAGGCTCTTCTGTCCATGAGATTTTCCCAGGCAATGATACTAGAGTGGGTTGCCGTTTCCGTCTCCTGGAGATCTTCCCAACCCAGGGATCGAACCCAGGTCTCCTGCATTGCAGGCAGATTCTTTGCTGACTGAGCTACAATCCTGTCTACATCAAGTTTTTTTTTAATAAAATAAAGATTTCAGAAATAAGTCCACATATATATGACAGTTTGTTTTTGGCATAGGTGTTAAGGTAATTGAATGGGGGAAGGACACACTTCAATAAATGTTACTGGAACAATTGTATGGTAAAAAAAAAAATAGCCTGCTCTTTACATCATATACAAAATTTAGCTTAAAAGGAATTATAGACCTAAATGTTAGGTAAGTATATAAAACCTCCTGAAGGATATATAGGATGAAATCTCTGTCATATTGGCTTTGACAAAGTTTCTTAATTAGTACAAAAAGAATGATTCATAAAAG
>NW_011476014.1:36731-38778 GCF_000754665.1 Bison bison bison | reverse complement strand
GAAAATAAAAGACAAAAATAGAATCTTGTTCTCTGATAGACATGGCTAAGGAAATGAAATTGTCAGCCACAGAATGGGAGAAAATATTTTCAAGTCTTATTTTTGACAGACGTCTTGTATTCAGAAAATCTGAAGCAAATTTAACTCAATACTAAGAAGAAAAACCAATTTGTTTAATTAGGTGAAAGATTTAAAGAAATATTTAACAAATGAAAATATATGTATAAGCAGTAATTATATGAAAAAATTATCAACATCACTTGTTATCAGAGAAATTAAAATTAAAGTGAGAATGATATACACACTAGAATTGCTAAAACCTAAAAAAAATAATAAATTTTGACAAATATATGAAGCAATTGCATTTTTCATACATTGCTAGTAGGGATGCAAACTGGTGTAGCCATTTTGGAAAAAAAATTTTATCAGTTAAGCATCAGCATTAAGCACACACTTATGACCCAGCAATCCTATCTCTAGGTATTTATCCAAGATAAATTTGAAATATAAGTGAAAAAAGACTTTATATTAAGGTTCTCCAGAGAAATGGAACCATTAGTATGTATATGTATGTGTGTGTATGTAGATAGATAGATATTTATTATAAGCAATTGTCTCATTGTTATGGAGTCTGAAAAATCTCAAGATCTGCAGTCAGCAAGCTGGAGGCCCAGGAAAGCAGAAGGTATAAGTTCTAGCTGGAAAGCTGGCAGGCTTGAGACTCAAGAAAAGCTGATGTTTCAGTCTGAGTCCAAAGTGGGAAAAGACCAATGTTTCAGCTCAGTCAGGCAGGCAGAGTTCCCTCTTATTTGAGAGAAGGTCAGGAGTTGTCGTATTCAGGCCTTCCACTGATTGGATGAGAGCCACACACATTAGGAGGACAATCTGCCTTAGTGTACAGATTCAAATATTAATCTCATTGAAAAATGCCTTCACAGACACATTCAGAATCATGTTTCACCAAATATCTGTGCACTCCATGGTCCAGTCAAGTTGACACATAAAAATTAACCATCACAGACTAACACACAAATTTCCAAAGTAGCATTATTTATATTAGCTCCAACCTGAAAGAAAAAGACTAAGTATCCTATAACTGGTGATTGAATAAACAAAGTATGGTATATCCATACTATGGAATAATAGTAATAAAAAAGGAAAATACTGACATATAATACTAAAATGTTTTGATTATAACATGGATGAGTCTTAAAAACATGATGCTAAGTTAGAGTAAACTAACTTAGTAAAACACAAAAGGCTGCATAGTATATGATACTATTTATATCAAATTCTAAAAAAAAAATTAGTGATATAAAGCAGAGCAGTAGTTGTTGCTTGGGGCAATGGATGAGGGAAACAAATACAAGGTGCCACTAGGGAACTTTTTGAATTGATTTAAAAATTGTCTGTCATATTCATGAGAATGGCTAGAAACACATATATAATTGCAAAACTTATCAAACTATGCACTTCATATAGATGCATTTTTATTGTATGTAAATTATTTGTCAATGAAGCTAGAGAAAAGATGCTAATTAGAGCATTGTTTGTGAAAGTACAAATAGAATATTTTATAATAGAAAATTACGTTATGATATTTCAATTGAATGAACTATTATGCCCTCATGAGAATGATAGAATTTAACAGATAGTTGAAATCATACATGGTTGGTACGTTGTGATTGAAACTATTCCAAAAAAATCACACATTTCAAAAGAAACTAAAAGGGGAGCATATGCATTCACAAATAGTTGTTTTAAGGAAATGGAAAAGTATATATTTAAAAATTCAGGGACTTCCCTGATGGTCCAGTGGCTAAGACTCTGTGCTGCCTATGCAGGGGACCTGGGTTTGCTCTCTGGTCAGGGAACTGGATCCCACATGCTGCAACTAAAGAAAAAAAAGAAAAAAGGTCCTGAATGAAAATATTTTGGGGGCGAATGGATACATGTATATTTATGGCTGAGTCCCTTCACTGTTCACCTGAAACTATCACAACATTGTTAATTGGCTATACCCCAGTACAAAATAAAAAGTTTAAAA
>NW_011476014.1:36399-36631 GCF_000754665.1 Bison bison bison | reverse complement strand
ATGCAGTCTAAAGTGAAATAAAATAATTGGATATTACAGGTTCTATAACCTCATTAATACATCCAACATCTAGTCTCAGTTTCCCCCATTTTAAAAACTGAAAGACACGTCTCCCAAAGGAGCTTATAGTAAAGGTTGGAAAACCAATGATACACAGAGAGTGTGGCATTATTTTAAATTCTTTAAAAATGAAGCTTTTATAAATATGAAAAAGATGCAAATGTATAATGAA
>NW_011476014.1:33861-36299 GCF_000754665.1 Bison bison bison | reverse complement strand
ATGAAAAGATATTTAAAAAAATTATTTCCCATTATTCTTGTTCCATTTTATGAGAAGGTTTCTCTTTGTGCTTTTCAATTGTTTTGTATCTTTCATGACATATCAGAATTAATGGGGAAAATGCTTACATCTGACATGAACGCAAGTGCTTTTATTGGGTACACTATTGTTATGCCTGACGGTTTTACATTTAGTTAGATACTCCCTGTGCCTAAATCATTCTCTGTTAATGACTTAGGCACTGGAGGGACATTAAAGCTTTTAACCACTAAGAAATCACAGGTCTTTTAGGAAATTGCTGCTGCCATGCATAATTTGGTACTCATGGCACTCACCTGTGCCTATAGCAATTAGCAATTTCCCTACTGATTCCACAACATCCTGAAAGAGTTAATGGACCTCTCTAATAGTGCAGCTTCCTAACAGGATCAGATAAATTGTTTTAGTACAATCTAGTCAAACTTCTTGTTTTTTTTTTTCTTTTTCTTTTATTGAAGTCTAGTTTCTGTACAATGTTGTGCTAGTTTCTGCAATACAGCAATGTGAATCAGCTATATATATATATGTGTGTGTGTGTGTGTGTATGTGTATATACATCCCCTCTTTTTTGGATGTCTTTCTCATTTATATCAGCATGGAGCACCCAGTCGAATTCGCTAAGAGAAGGGATTGGCAGCGGATGAGTTGGTTGGATAGCATTACCCACTCAATGGGCATGAGTTAGAGCAAACTCTGGGAGAAAGTAAAGGACAGGGAAGCCTGGCATGATGTAGTCCATGGGGTTGCAAAGAGTTGGACACGACTTAGCAACTGAACAACAACAAAACAACAGCAATGTAGTATGTTCTCGTTAATTATCTGTGTTATACATAGTAGTGTATATGTGTCAATCTGAATATCCCAATTCATCCTACCCCACTTTCCCCCCTTGGCATCCATGTTAGTTCTCTACATCTGTGTTTCTATTTCTGCTTTGCAAATAAGTTCATCTATACCATTTTTCTAGATTCCACATTTATGTATTAATATTCAATATTTGTTTTTCTCTTTCTGTCTTACTTCACTCTGTATGACAGCCTCTAGGACCATCCATGTCTCTGCAAATGGCATAATTCATTCCTTCTTATGGCTGAGTAATATTCCATTGTGTGTGTGTGTGTGTGTGTGTGTATATATATATCTCACATCTTCTTTATCCATTCATCTGTCAGTGGACACTTAGGTTGCTTCCATGTCCTGGCTATTATAAATAGTGCTGCAGTTAACACTGGGGTTACATGTATCTTTTTGAATTATGGTTTTCTCTGGGTATATGCCCAAGAGTGGGTTTTCTGGGTCATACGTTAGTTCTCTTTTTTTAGGGAGCCTCCATACTGTTCTCCAAAGTGGCTGTATCTATTTACCTTCCCACCATTTCTTAATAGAAATAAAAAATAACTGAGTTATTGGCATTCTAGTTTACTTGATACCAATGAAGATCAACATAACACATTGAAGTCATGCAATGTTTGCTTTAAAAAGTTAAATAATAAAAATGCTAAAAGCTCTGAGATAGGAAAACAAAAATATTTCTACCCATTCTGAAGAAAGGGATAGAATTAATCTAACACTAAGCATCTTAGAAATTCTGGCTGTACTTGTAGCTAGAATGAGGTAGAAATTACCTGGGGAAAAATACAGTTGTGAATTTCCCTACTTTTTGTCTTTATTACATCACAGTTTGAGGCAGTGATATCCCCCCCCCCAAATTCTTTTTCTGCACCAGTTCCTTTTGTATCAATAACTTTCCCTTACACATTATTATCTTTTTAAATTTTACTGACATTTGTTGTCAAAGGCACTGTTCTAAATTTTTGACAAATATTAAAGCAAATATTAAAATATTACTCTTTGTTATAGCCATAAGAAATGGATATTACTGATATCTCTAATTTACATTTGAGAAACCAGAGCTGGGAAGACATTGATTAACTTTCCCTTGCTTGTGGATCTGGATCCTGCATCTGTACTCTCAACCATTGAGTTAAAGTACCTTAACACTTTATAACTTTTTATAAGTTCCACTCCTGGTATCAAGAATAGATCTGTCATTAGTTACTTATGATTCCCATTGCCCCCCATATGTTATTTTCCTTAGGAATTGTGGAGCATCATGTCTTGTGGACCTAAAAATATATAGTTTCCACAGTAAAAACATTTTAAGTCTGCAGTATGCAGGTGAGGAGGTATTTTCAGAAAACTTTGCACCCAGAAATATATGCCTTTGAAGTTTTTTTTTTAATTTTATCAATGTTTTTCTACTTTAAACATGTTTTATAAGGTGGCTAAAGGCTTTTTATCCATGAGACTATATGGACTCAAGCCCAGTAGAATCTGCGGCATCAACATTGGCAATTACTTCAAAATTCAGAGTAGGAAAGATCGGCAGGTTGGAAAGC
>NW_011476014.1:28835-33761 GCF_000754665.1 Bison bison bison | reverse complement strand
CTCAAATATCTGAACCCTTATAGCTATTACTTTTGAAATCTCTGTAGTTCATTCACAACACCTTCTGTAATAATGTTGGCTGCCAAAAATTACTCCTTCACCAAAATAAAATACTTTCTAAATCTTAGTGATGTTAAAATACAATAATTTATGCAATAGAAATAAATATTTCCCGTAAGTCAGAAAGAGAAAAAAATATAGTATATTAACACATATATGTGAAATCTATAAAAATGGTATAGATGATCTTATTTGCAAAACAGAAATAGAGACACAGATGTATAGAACAAACTTAACGGATGCGAAGGGGGAAAGTGGGAGTGGAATGAATTGGGAGATTAAGATCGACATATATACACTACTATGTGTAAAATAGATATTAATAACTTATTAGAATAGACTGTATAGTACGGGGAACTCTACTCAATACTCTGTGGTGACCTAAATGGGAAGGAAATCCAAAATAGAGGGGATATATGGATATGTATGCTTGACTGACTTTGCTGTACACAGAAAATGACGCAACAGTGTGAAGCAACTATACACCAATTTGAAAAAAAGAAAGAAATATTTCCCTATTAAACTGAGCATACATAGGGAAAAGTTCTTTGGAATTTTTCCTAGCTATTCGCTAGGAAAGGAATTGCTAAGCAGGCTCTTTGGTCTTCTTAGTATATGTAAATTTAGGAAAAAGATGTACTAGGCACACTAAAACAATCTCAAGGGGAGGGAGTGGTGGATTAGCATATATTTAGAATCTGCTTTGTACAATAAAGGGTTAAAAATCATTCCAACATCTTCATTTCTTAGAATAATCTATCTTTTTAAATATTTAATGAAGAAAAAACAGAATTAGGGTTATGGGAGAAACCATTAGAAGGAATCATTTTGCATTTTCCTTTCTTTCCCACTTGACTCTTTGCCTAACATCAGTTCCCTAGTCTAAAATAAATATTAAATAAACAGCAAAGAACATAAAATGAGAAATGCACATTAAAGTGATGTGTAACATAACCACATTTATTTAAAAATATATTCCAATATCAAACAGCAAAATTCAGCAATGCAAAACTGCAATTACTTTTGCACAAACCTAATATAAAATGAATTTGCTGTCCAGGAGAAAACAAACTTTTGAAAAGGGTAGTTCTCAATTGTTAACTGCATTAAATACCATCACTGGATCACCATCAATGTTTCCTTTGACTACTCTGGCCTTTAATAGGTTTCCAGGCCAGGGATGGCCCAAGTCAATGTGCTGTTTCACTGAAATAAAAATAAATGTTAATATCAAAGTAAGTCCCTTAATCAGTGAAAATTAGCATATACATTAATTAGCATGTGTGAAGCATATGCCTCCCCCCCAAAAAAAATCTGCTAATATCAGCTAACATTACATACAGGAGTCACAGGACCCAAGCAAGTAATAAGCATGCTCCATCATCATGCCTCAAAAGAAGCCACTTATCTCCATCCTTGACTTCTTTTTGAGGTAGGAAGAAAGAGGCATTAATTTTTTACTCTTTTGACTGTGCTGTGCGTCACGTGACATCTTAGTTCCTCAACCAGGGACTGAACCCACGCCCCCTACATTGGCAGCTCAAATCCAAACCAGTGGACTGCCAGGGAAGCCCTGAGGCATTAATTTTTTAAAACACATTTTGTAATGATGATACAAGTCAGATGTACCTGCCAGTGGCCATGTTTGCCACTAGTTATCTCCTGCCTAATATTGAAACTAATACAGAGGAAATTAGAGCTTAAATGTGGAGAGAAAGGTAGAGTCACCTGAATGTATTCATTTATCATTTTGATAAAGCCATATTTATGATTAACAGCCTTATAGGTAGAAAAAAGACATTTTCAAGGAGAAAGTAGTGATTCCGTTAATGGTAGCAGGGGTTGTGACTGGGGTAGATAAAGCTGAAGATGTTCAATTCAGAGACAAATTGTGTAATCAAGGTCAGGTGGATGATTTGACATTTCCTAACATGGGAGATTTGAATGTGAGTTTTAATTTAATTTAATGTGAGTTTTAAATTCAAATTCAAATTTCCCATGTTAGGAAATGTCAAATCATCCACCATTCAAAAAACAAAGATCATGGCATCCTATCCCATCACTTCATGGCAGATAGCTGGGGAAACAATGGAAAACTGTGAGAGACTCTGTTTTTTTGGGCCCCCAAATCACTGCAGATAGTGACTGCAGTCATGTAATTAAAAGACGCTTGCTCCTTCGAAGAAAAGCTGTGACCAACCTAGACAACATATTAAAAAGCAGAGACATTACTTTGCTGACAAAAGTTTGTTTAGTCAAAGCTTTGGTTTTTCCAATAGTCATGTATGGATGTGAGAGTTGGACTATAAAGAAATTGGAACACTGAAGAGTTGATGCTTTTGAACTTCGGTGTTGAAGAAGACTTTTGAGAGTACCTTGGATTCAAGGAGATCCAAACAGTCCATCCTAAAGGAAATCAGTAATGAATATTCATTGGAAGAACTCATGCTGAAGCTGAAACTCCAATACTTTGGCTACCTGATGTGAAGAACTGACTCATTTGAAAAGACCCTGATGCTGGGAAAGATTGAAGGCGAGAGGAGAAGGGGACAACAGAGGATGAGATGGTTGGGTGGCATTGCCGACTTGATGGACATGAGTTTGAGCAAGCTCCCGGGAGTTGATGATGAGCAGGGAAGCCTGGCGTGCTGTAGTCCATGGGGTCGCAAAGAGTCCGACATGACTTGAATGACTGAACTGAACTGAACATGGGAAATTAGAAACAATCAGAAAAGTTCTATATGCTTTTCAACCATGGTCTTCCATTCTGTCTTTATCAGAACTCGTATTTCACTTTACATGATATTAAACTGAATGAACTTTCTCTCTCTCTCTTCTTTTTTTTTTTATAAATGGTAATCTATATACTTGAACACTGGATCCCATCAGGGCTTGCCTACACAAGGATTTAATTTTTATATTACTCTTTTTCTTCCTGCATCAGGTGCCAATACACTATGACCCGCAATCCGAACTCTGCCTTTCATCTGTTAGTAACGTTTTATTGGAAGGCAACCATGGCCATTCACTTACATATTATCTGCAATTACTTTTGTGCTGCAAGGACAGAACTTAGTATCTGTGAAAGAGACCATATGGCCCTGAAAGTCTTAAAATATTTAGTATTAGATTCTTTAGAGAAAGTGTTTGCCAACTGATGTCTGGCATCCTTAATATTTTTTTTTTTCATCTTGGTTAGATGATTTCAGTTAGCAAATAAACAGCCTGTAATATTTCCTATTAAAAGTGGTACCTCTCCTGACTCTTTATCTCCTTCAGTTACTGTCCCATTTCTCTACTTCCCCTTGCATAAAATATACTCAAAAAGCTTTCCTAGTTGTTTCCACCTTTTCTTGACTATTTTTTCTTGAAATCCACTGAAGAGCTTGTTTCAACCATTTTATAAAAACTACTCCTTTAAGGTCATCAATAGTGCACATGATTACAATTTCACTAGACTAATTTTTTAGTCCTCATCTTATTTCATTCATTAGCAACCTTTGACATATTATGTTAGTCCAATTTTCTTGGAACAATTACTTGATTTTCCTAATACCTAATGGGTCATTTACTCTATACTCAAGTCACTTTTCCTGGTTCCTCCTTGTTTTTATGACTCCTCAACTTGGGAGTACTCCAAGATTCAGTCTTCAGTCCTTTTTCTGCAATTGTTAATATTTCTTTCATAATTTCATCCAGGATCATGGCTCCACTATGCTGAGGCTTATGTGAAAAGACATGACACTCAGTCATGTCTTACTCTTTGTGACCCCACAGGCTGTAGCCCACCAGGCTCCTCTGTCCATGGAATTCTGTGGACAAGAGGACAGGACTCTGTAGCCAGTCCCTTCTCCAGAGGATCTTCCCGACCTAGGGATCAAACCCGGGTCACCTGGCAGGTGGGTTCTTTATCACTGAGCCACCAGGGAAGCCCATGTGCCTAATTACAGAGCCTCAAAATAGATAAAATAGAAATTGAGAGCACTCTTGGTGGCTCATCTGGTAAAGAATCCACCTGCAATGCAGGAGACCTTGGTTTGATACCTGGGTTGGGAAGATCCCTTGGAAAAGGGAATGGCTACCCATTCCAGTATTCTGGCCTGGAGAATTCCAAGGACAGTATAGTTCATGAAATTGCAAAGAGTTGGACACAACTGCGCTACTTTAACTTTCACTGTATTAGGGCTTCCCTTGTAGCTCAGTCAGTAAAGAATATGCCTATAATACAGGAGACCCAGGTTTGATTCCTGGGTAGGGAAAATCCCCTGGAGAAGGAAATGGCAACCCAGTCCAGTATTCTTGCCTGGAAAATCCCATGGAAAGAGGAGCCTGGCAGGCTAAAGTCCATGAGGTTGCAAGAGTAGGACATGACTTAACGAATAAACCACCACCAAGGAGAATAAAAAGATACTTCCAGATACTTTAAGAAGATTTTAACCCCTTTTCTCAAAAATCCCCACAGAATAACTAGCCAAAATTTAGTTAAATCATAGATATTTGGAACCATACTATAAACCACTGTGACTTGATTTATATTTATAGAACACTATACCAGGCTACTGCAGAATATACAATTTTCTCAAGTGTATATGGTAAATTCACAAAGATAAACTGTATGCTGAGCCATAAAAAGAGCCTCAAAATTAAATATATTGAAATCATTCAGAGTATATTCTCTAACCACAATAGAATTAAATTAAAATTAATAATAAGACATCTAGGTAAACCACACACACACACACATACACCAAAAAGTGCCAAGAGGAAATTTAATAGCTTAAAATACATTTTTTTAGTAAAGAATTGAGGTCTAAATTCCTTGAACTAAGATTCCATCTCATGAAAGTAGAAAAACAAGAAAAAGTC
>NW_011476014.1:27633-28735 GCF_000754665.1 Bison bison bison | reverse complement strand
AAAAGTCAGCCCTAAACCATCAGAAATATGAAAATAGTAAAGGTGAAGTAAATATGAAAATAGTAGCAATCAAGAGATTATAAAACAGATTAAATAATGGAGATAATAAAGCCAAAATCTGGTTTTGGGGTAAAGATGAATGAAATCCACAACCTATGGCTATACTAGTCAAGACTTAAAAAAGAAAAAGATAGGATGCAGTTCACCAGCATCATGAATGGAAAAGTGGATATCACTGCAGATCCTACAGACATTAAAAAAATAATAAGAGAATGTCACTAACAACTTTATGGAAACAAATTCTGAAACTGAGATGAAATGACAAATTCCTTGAAAGACTCAAACCATCAAACTCAGTCAAGAATATACAGATAATCTGAATAGTGCTATATCTATGTATTACTGAATTTGAATTTATAGGTAATAATCTTCCCAGTGAGAAAACTCCAGTTTCTGATGGTTTTATTGTTGAATCTTAAAGAACATTTAAGAAATAAATGAGACCAATCACAAACTCTTTCAGAAAATAAAGGGTGAGGGAATACTTTTCATACTCATTTTATGAGGCCAGCATTACCTTCATGTCACAGCCACACAACATTAGAAGAAAACTATGGCATAATATCCCTTAAAAATGTAAATACAAAATCCTAAACAGAAGATCAGTACATCTAATCCAGGTATGTATAAGAAGATAAGAAATCATAATTAATAGAATTTACCTCCAGAATGCATGTTTTCAGTTCAGTTCAGTCGCTCAGTCATGTATGACTCTTTGTGAACCCATGAACCTCAGCACACCAGGCCTCCCTGTCCATCACCAACTCCCGGAGTCCACCCAAATCCATGTCCAACGAGTCAGTGATGCCATCCAACCATCTCATCCTCTGTCATCCCCTTCTCCTCCTGTCCTCAATCTTTCCCAGCTTCAGGGTTTTCAAATGAGTCGGCTCTTTGCATCAGGTGGCCAAAGGACTGGAGTTTCAGCTTCAACGTCGGTCCTTTCAATGAACACCAAGGACTGATCTCCTTTAGGATGGACTGGTTGGATCTCCTTGCAGTCCAAGGGACTCTCAAGAGTCTTCTCTAACACCACAGTTCA
>NW_011476014.1:25732-26736 GCF_000754665.1 Bison bison bison | reverse complement strand
TTTGGCCACCTGATGCGAAGAGCTAACTCATTGGAAAAGACCCTGATGCTGGGAAAGATTGAGGGCAGGAGGAGAAGGGGACAACAGAGGATGAGATGACTGGATGGCATCACTGACTCGATGGGCATGGGTTTGGGTGGACTCCAGGAGTTGATGATGGACAGGGAAGCCTGGTGTGCTTCAGTTCATGGGTTCACAGAGTCAGACATGACTGAGCGACTGAACTGAACTGAAAGTGATTCAATTATACATATGTCTATTCTTTTTCAAATTCTTTCCCCTTTTAAGTTATTACAGAAAATTGAGTTTTCTTGTGCTATATTGTAGGTCTTTGTAGATTATCTATTTTACATATAGTAGTCTGTATATGTGTATGTTAATCTCAAACCTGCCTCACCTTTATACCCCCTCACCTTTCCCCTTTGGTAACCATAAATTTGTTTTCTAAGTCTGTGAGTCTATTTCCAATTTGTAAATAAGTTTATTTCTATCATTTTTTAAAGATTTCACATGTAAGTAATATCGTATGGTATTTTTCTTTCTGTCTCTGACTATATCATTTAGTATAACTATCTCTAGGTCCACCCATGTTATTGCAAATATCATTATTTTTTTCTTTTTATTGCCAAGTAACATTCCACTGTTTATGTACCACATCTTTATCCATTTGTTTGTTAATAAGCATTTAGATTGCTTTTATGTGTTGTTATTGTAAATAGTGCTGCTGTGAACATAGAGGTGCATGTATCTTTAAAATTAGATTTTATCCAAATATGTGCCCAGAAGTGGGATTGCTGGATTATATGGTAGCTCTATTTTTGGTTTTTTAAGGAACCTCCATACTGTTCTCCATTGTGGCTGTACCAATTTAGATTCTCACCAACAGTGTAAGAGTGTTTTCTTTTCGTCATACCCTCTCCATTACTTACATGTATAAGTCTATTCTGACTGGAGTGAGGTGATATCTCATTGTAGTTTGATTTGCATTTCTTTGATAATTAGCA
>NW_011476014.1:25220-25632 GCF_000754665.1 Bison bison bison | reverse complement strand
AAAAATTATTTTACAAATACAAATATCTATTTATGATAAAAATACCCATCAAACTATAGAGATTCTTTTGAATTTAACAAAAGGCATCTGTAAAAACTGAAAAACCCACAGCTAACATCATACATTTTTATTTATTTTTTTAGGTTTTATTTTATATTTGAGTATATGCTCAGTCACTCAGTTGTGTCCTACTCTTTGCGACCCCATTAACTGTAGCTCACCAGGCTCCTCTGTCCATGGGATTTTTCAGACAAGGCAACTGGAGTGGTTGCCATTTCCGTCTCCAATGTTGGAGTATAGTTGATTAAAAATGTTAGTTTTAGGTATACAGTAAAGTTTTTCTGGGCTCCAAAATCACTGCAGATGGTGATTGCAGGCATGAAATTAAAAGATGCTTACTCCTTGGAAGGAA
>NW_011476014.1:23964-24853 GCF_000754665.1 Bison bison bison | reverse complement strand
AAAAAAATGAGTCATAAAGTTGTTAAAGGGGAAAAAACCTGTGCCCATATGCAGATAATATCATTGTTTGATAGAAGAATCCTGAGGAATCTACAGAAGTTTACTAGAAAAAACAGTCAGTAAATTTAGCAAGGTCATAGGGTAGAAAGTTAAGTGGCTCAGCTGGTAAAGAATCCACCTGCAATGCAGAAGACCTAGGTTCGATCCTTGGGTTGGAAAGACCCCCTGGAGAAGGGAAAGGCTACCCACTCCAGTATTCTGGCCTGTAACCAAGTACCAGGCATTTAGTACAAAGAACAATAATATTTAAAATATTGAATTTATAAAAGTGCCCATGTCACCATATACTTAAGAATAAATTGAATGAAAGATGCATGAAACTTAACAATTAAAACTAGAGAACACTAACAAAGAAATTAGAGAATAACTAAATGAATTAAGAAATATCCTATAATTTTGAATTGAAGACTCAAAATAGATGATATACCAATAAAACTCAAATTGATATATACTCTGTATTCAACAAAATCCCAATTAAAGTTCTAGCAGATTTTTTTTTTTGGTAAAAGTTAACAACTTGATAGCTAATTTTTAACTGTGGTTAGTAAAGGATAAGTTGAAAAGAATAATTGATAAACTAGTAAAATTTATGTTTCTGGTTTGTTTCAGTTCAATTATTTTTATAATTTCTGAAAAATATTACAATCCATTAACTCTGCATTTGGTATACAAATTAACTGTGCACTAATAACACTTACTGAAAAATATATAGAATTTGTGTACATCTCTTTTTATCACACAATATTGGACATTGTTGTCTTTTACTCAACCCAGAAAGCCGTCAGGAAACATAAAGATTATACATATCCAGACCTCTGGTTTTAAGGGA
>NW_011476014.1:22668-23723 GCF_000754665.1 Bison bison bison | reverse complement strand
TTAAGATCCCCATTTAGTTGTGAAAATCTCCTTTTGGGGATAGTATTAATTCTATACTATACACACACACACACACACACATACATACATACATACATACATACTTCTAAAGGATGAGAGGCTTTCGAACTTGACTGTAAATGCCTTCCCTGCCATTGTGTTCTTTGGCAGAACTGCCTTATAGAGTCTATTTAAAGAGAGATTAAAGAATCAAACCCACAGAGGGTTTCTCAGTTAGATTTGCTGTTGCACTTGACAGGAAGTGGCTTATCAATTTTCTGGAGGTCTTTGGTTTAGAAAACTAGCATTATAGGATGAAAGGTAAAGCAAATGTCAAGGGCCATTTGCTCATAACTTGTCCATGTTTATATGCCTTAAAGTATTTATTTTTGTTAAATTATATAGATTTTGGGAAACTACACAATTCCTTAAATAGAAACTATGAGGACTAGATACGTTAGAATTAAAATGGAAACTGGCTTGTTTATGTATCCAGTCGAAATCCTTTTTCATCAAAAAACACAGCTGAACAAGGTGAAGCATCTTGTTCAAGGCCTCACAGCTAGAGTCTGTCTTGGCTGTATTCTTTCTAGTATGCCACCCAGTGCCCTACTTTTAAATTTTTGATAGCAATAGTAGCCTGCGGCTGCTGCTGTTGCTAAGTTGCTTCAGTTGTGTCCGACTCCTACCGACCCCGTGGACTGCAGCCTACCAGGCTCCTCCGTCCATGGGATTTTCCAGGCAAGAGTACCGGAGTGGGTTGCCATTGCCTTCTCCCAATAGTAGCCTACTTAAGTTGAAATATAAAAATTTACATTTACATGCAAATTCAAATGTAAATTTTAAAATGTAGTATTTGAATCATAGTTCCTGGTACTTTGAAAATAAGCTAGGGAGATTTATAAGTCTTACTTGTAAGCATTAAAATTTCTATGTTAATCAGAACATAAATGTTGATTGCTGTCTTAATTATAGAGAGGGTTATAATATTTATTACTGTTATTCACCATGATTATATTATCTGCCAGGCACTATGCTAGACTGTATATATATAT
>NW_011476014.1:21037-21743 GCF_000754665.1 Bison bison bison | reverse complement strand
AATCTAATCTAGTTGATATCTTGAATATTTGAAAGTTATGTATAGAGTATTACTTTAAAATTTGAGTTTGTTTTCTGTTACTATTCACAGAATAAAAAAGAAAAAAAATAGAAACCGGAGTCTTTAATTAGATAGACAGAAAAATGATCTTTTCAAATAGTTATACTTGCAGTGTAAACTTGGCTGTAGCTATTACATAACATGTTTTAAAGAAACAAAAGTTAGTAACATCATCTTTCAAACATGCATTAATACTGAATTGTATACTTGATAAATAACACTGTTCATCTGTGATTTATTTAAGAAAGATTAGTTTCATAAAATGCTAATATTTTTATTTAAAGTTTTCAAATAAACTTAAGCATAGTTAAATGGAGACATTTAAAGTAAAAGTCACTCAGTTGTGTCTGACTCTGCGACCCAGGCCAGAATACTGGAGTGGGTAACCTTTCCCTTCTCCAGGGGATCTTCCAAACCCAGGGATCAAACCAGGTCTCCTGCATTGCAGGCAGATTCTTTACCAGCTGAGCCACAAGGGAAGCCCAAGAATGCTAGAGTGGACAGCTTATCCCTTCTGTAGCAGATCTTCTCGACCCAGGAATTGAACCAGGGTCTCCTGTATTGCAGGCAGATTCTTTACCAGCTGAGCTACCAGGAGACATTTAAGCTTAAAAATAAATGAAATTATTAAAAATATAGTGATAAA
>NW_011476014.1:20614-20937 GCF_000754665.1 Bison bison bison | reverse complement strand
GTTTCATTTAAAATTTGTTTATATACTTTTGTTTTTTAATGGCAAGTAAAGTTGCTCTGCATAAATTTCTATACATTACTATAAATCCAACCTGCAAAAATAAATATAACTTTCAGAAAAAGTGATCCTTAGGGTACCCCTTAGCCATCGCTTAAGACAGATAAGAAAAGGAAGATCCTTTGAGTTTACCAGATATAAACCAATAATTTTACAAGGGGAAACTGAGACCTATTAATGTTAAAGATCATGACGCCAGTTATGTTTTCATAAGGGTGTGAGGTCTCAGAGAACCAGGTATGAAAAGCAAATCTCCAAACTCCTTG
>NW_011476014.1:18550-20514 GCF_000754665.1 Bison bison bison | reverse complement strand
ATATGAGATGATAAATGTTAACTAAACCTGTTGTGGTAAATCATTTTGCAATGTATGTAAATCAAACCATCATGCTGTATAACTTAAACTTATACATGATAGATGTCAATTATTTCTCAGTAAAATGGGTAAAAGAAAAAGAAAAAAGAAATGAATAATTTATGGAGAGCTGGCTTTCCTTTATTCCAAGCATTTAATTTTTAGTTAATTTAGACACACACATGCAGTAGTAGCTACACTTGATAAATTTCCTGATTTATAGAGCTAAGTTTCTGTAGTTATTTGCTAATGAGTTACACAGTTCTACTGATGAAACTAAGCATGTGGGAGTATAATTTCCATATATTTTAAACAGCTTTGAAAAGATACTGTCAAATATCTGTGTGTATTTTTTTTAAGGTAGGCGATCATTTGATGTCAGAAAATTCTAGTAAAGTGATAGGCTCACAATACACGTCACACATGAAGTATATCTATCAATGATCTGGTTAAAATAATTGTTTCTTACACTAGCACGTAAGTTGCATAACAAAATATCGTAGTCCGTCTCTTTTATATTATCCTAGGACCCAGCATAGGTTAAGGCACATTTTTTCAACCTCAGCACTACCAACACTTGGGGTTGGATAACTCTTCATTGTTGGAGTCTATCCTGTGCTCTGTAGAATGTTTACCAGCCTCCTAGTGTCTACCCAATAGATGTTGATAGAACATACCCCCTTTCATTCCCTGCTTTCTTCCCTTCTCTTTCCTCCCAATGTCTTAACAATCATGGTAACAAGTGCCTGATGACACTTGCCAAATGTCCCTTGGAGGACATAATTGCTCCCAGTATAAAATATATTACCAAAATAAAGAAATTGTTTTCTCCAAGCCTCTGATTCTTCACTGTTTAGAGTCATGGATCCATTTGAGAATCTCTCCTCTCAGAAAAATTCCATGCAGAAACATTTGCTTATTACCGTTTAGATCCACCCATACTTTTGTTTAAAAAAATTACTCTGAGCGATATTTCTAAATAATATGTTTGAATGAAAACAAAGAACAAATTGTGAAGATGAGGAAAAATATATATTCTTTAGGTACTTCATACATTAAACCACTTGATACAACAAGAATTCATTTTAACTACCAATCAAGTCTCATCCTGCATATCTGTAGGTAAATAAATCCTGTCTTTCTCAGGATACTATGAAAAGTCCAGGTCAGGCTGTTATTTTTTTCCCTTGACATACATATTAAGTTAATGTTCAGCTTTAAGTATATATCTCTCAGAAATCAGAAATCTGAGTGCAACAGCTCCAGTAACAAGCAATTTTATAGTAAACCTAGGCATTTTCATACAAATAAAGCAAGGAGGAGCACTATGTTATTTGGAAGATGTTTGAATAAGTCATTCCTTAAACTACATCATCCCCTCCCCTTGGAATGAGTCTAAATCAGCACTCTTATATTTTCAGCTACTTGCTAAATATCTTCAACTGTATCAGATATATTAACCATATCTTCAAATCCTGAAAGATGATGCTATGAAAGTGCTGCACTCAATATGCCAGCAAATTTGGAAAACTCAGTAGTGGCCACAGGACTGGAGAAAATCAGTTTTCATTTCAATCCCAAAGAAAGGCAATGCCAAAGAATGCTCAAACTACCGCACAATTGCACTCATCTCACATGCTAGTAAAGTAATGCTCAAAATTCTCCAAGCCAGGCTTCAGCAATATGTGAACCATGAACTTCCAGATGTTCAAGCAGGTTTTCGAAAAGGCAGAGGAACCAGAGATCAAATTGCCAATATCCACTGGATCATCGAAAAAGCAAGAGAGTTCCAGAAAAACTTCTATTTCTGCTTTATTGACTATGCCAAAGCCTTTGACTGTGTGAATCACAATAAACTGTGGAAAATTCTGAAAGAGATGGGAATACCAGACCACCTGACCTGCCTCTTGAGAAGCCTATATGCA
>NW_011476014.1:17954-18450 GCF_000754665.1 Bison bison bison | reverse complement strand
TCACCCTGCTTATTTAACTTATATGCAGAGTACATCATAAGAAATGCTGGGCTGAAAGAAGCACAAGCTGGAATCAAGACTGCCGGGAGAAATATCAATAACCTCAGATAGGCAGATGACACCACCCTTATGGCAGAAAGTGAAGAGGAACTAAAAAGCCTCTTGATGAAAGTGAAAGTGGAGAGTGAAAAAGTTGGCTTAAAGCTCAACATTCAGAAAACGAAGATCATGGCATCTGGCCCCATCACTTCATGGGAAATAGATGGGGAAACAGTGGAAACAGTGTCAGACTTTATTTTTCTGGGCTTCAAAATCACTGCAGATGGTGACTGCAGCCCAGAAATTAAAAGACGCTTACTCCTTGGAAGGAAAGTTATGACCAACCTAGATAGCATATTCAAAAGCAGAGACATTACTTTGCCAACAAAGGTCTGCCTAGTCAAGGCTATGGTTTTTCCAGTGGTCATGTATGGATGTGAGTTGGACTGTGAAGAAA
>NW_011476014.1:16280-17645 GCF_000754665.1 Bison bison bison | reverse complement strand
AGGAGAAGGGGACGACAGAGGATGAGATGGCTAGATGGCATCACTGACTCAATGGACGTGAATCTGAGTGAACTCCAGGAGTTGGTGATGGACAGGGAGGCCTGGTGTGCTGCGATTCATGGGGTCTCAAAGAGTTGAACACGACTGAGCGACTGAACTGAACTGAACCGTATCTTTAACAGATGCACATTACATTCCACATGTTGATAATGGATTTAACAATTCTCCAAATTTCTCTTTTTATGATAGTCATATTTCCACTGTTGAAGTCCTTTAATGGGCCAGAACCTGGTGGTCCGGAGTCGACCGATAAGAAAGTAAAGGAGAGAGAAAGAGGCTGATATTCGCTGGTTTATGCAGAAAGCCAATAAAGCCCCTGCACAGGGCTTGCTCTGTTCACGGAGGCCTCAGGCGCCCTCTCAATGGGGTGAAGGCACAGAGTGCCTTCTCGAGAGGGTCTTAGAAGCCCGGGCAGGAAAGTGAACTCAGAGGGCCTCTGCACTCCAAAGAAATAGCGTGAGAGAGAGAAAGAAAGAGAAAGAAAGACATGGGGACCAAAGCTCTGATGGAGCAAAAGTGTGTTAATCAACATGGTATGGGCATATATACTGTAGTTATTCTCAGCAAAGATAAAAATTAAAATTCCAGGCTTACAAAACATAGGTGATCCATATTAAAGAGAGAGTTGTAACAATCACTTTTACTGTATGGTTCACAAGAAGGAAGAGGGTACTTACCATCGTATTGAAAAACTAATGAAGGAAATGCCTGGATTCCTCAGCCCCAGGAAAGGCTTGCCTCTCTTCTTTAATAAGGAACAGAGAACTCCTGACAGATCCAAAACAGCACACAGGAAGCCTCCTGTTAAATGCTTCCTGACATCCACTAATAACAATTTTATATTTTAATCTCCTATTTTTCATATCTAAAAAGATTATTTCACTTTCTCTTAACTATATACCCTTGTTGACTCTGCTCACAAAATAGCGTGACTTTTACATTTTGATAATCTGCATGTGAATTCAATCTGTGCCATTTGTTGGCATAAAGGTTTTGACAATTTAAGAATACAACTTTCTGAGACATTCCTTATTTGTAGAATAAACATAATAGTACTTGTAAGCGTATTTCATACAAATTTCTTGAATATCCTATTGCCCAATATCTTAATACCATTTATACTTATAATGAAAACAGGATGAAGAAACAGAAATCAAAGTCTCAGTGAAGATTAGCTATCATTATTTATTCATTTTTTATATTTCTATCATATATATCTTTCTGTTCTGACGAATGTTTACTCTTGTCTTGACATATATTAATGATTTATATAGAAATTTAAAGCTTTATTTTTTCCTTAATGAA